>NC_056739.1:377879830-378179830 GCF_019279795.1 Protopterus annectens | reverse complement strand
AGGGATATTCCTCCTTTTTTTAGTGTTTCACAGAGACAGGGTGTCTCATTGAACTAATATTTTTATGCCCAAGGTGATCAGTGAGTTGTCCCTTAACTAGTCTATTCTTCTTCCTTTCTTTTTCACTTCTCTGCAGGCTGTCAGTAAGAATGTTCTTCGCAACTCAGGTCTACATAGGCAGCTCAGGTATTATTTAGATAAAACGGAGGCAATTTGCAAGTCTAGGCAGTTTTTTGTTTCTTTTCATCCCAGGACTTAGAGTTTGGCTGTTTCTAAGCAAATCATCTAATCCTGGATTTCTAAGGCCATTTTCTTTTGTTGTCCTTTGCAGGACAAATGTCTTTCTTCATCTGTAAAGGCACATTCTACTTGGACAGTTGCCTCCTCCGGTGCCTTTTTCAAGGGACTGGACACCAATTCCATCCTTTAGGCTGCTACTTGGTCCTCTGTTCATACTTTTACTAAACACTGCAAATTGGAGGTTATTTCCAGGGCCAGGGCAGGTCAATTCTGCATGGGTTTGTAGAGGGCACGTCTGTCCCTTCCTCCAATCAGGCCTCTTCTCAACCTCTTGTACTCTCCCTTATGTAAAGAATACTGCAACAGTGATATGGAAGGACATAGTACAGTTGTGCAGATGCTTAGCATAACAGTAGATGTCTTTCGTGTCACTGTTGCAGTATTTGGTCCCTCCCGCCTCCCCCCTCTTTTCTAGCTCTTGCCTGGTGTTTTTTGTTGTTTTCCTGGCTGAGCGGTTCTTGTTTCCTTTTCCTTCAGCCCTTTTTTCCCTTCTGCATGTACACATTCTCTTTTGTCCCTGGGGGTTTTCTGTTCCTCCTGAGGTATTTCAGTTCTGAGTGTTTGCATCTATGCATCACCTTTATGCCCTATTCCTTATGCGGGGAGCATACGTGTGACTAGTCCAGTTGTGAAGAAAGTTGTTCATTGCCAACAGCCTGCTCTATAGCTGGACGTGTATCTCCATTATGTGTCACCTAGCACAGGGACTCAAAATACTGTATATCCAGTTGGGATGTTCTGATCTGTGTATTTAGTAAGGCTGATTGAACAGACCTGTATTTGAATTAATTGTTTTGTGTGAATTGTAGAACTATTTGTATAAATTGTTTTGTTTGAAATAAATATGCCCTAATCTTGTTCAAAATATTCAGTGTTTTAGTCATCTCTGCTGAGTCCCACACCAAATCTTGAATGCTGACTAACCACCTAGCTCTCAATGCATCTAAATCCAAAATTATGATATTTGCCCCATCTAGATACACCAAAATTGACAAGAAATCCTTCTCTATAGTCAGCCAAAATATGACTCCTATCAAAATAACTCTCCACACAAAGCTGGTTAGTGTCCTTATTAATGACCAATTAAAGTTTGACAATCATCTACAAACTAATAATATGTGGTAAATGCAATTTCTGTTCATTCATCAGTAGTGAAGTGACATTTGTTCATCCAGTTAACCATTATACTTATCATTTGAAAGCTCATGGGAATTGTTTATCAGCTAATGTGGTGTACATTGCCACATGTGAGAAATGTTCATCATTTTATATTGGGAAAACCAATAGATATCTGAAAGACAGAATACGAGAGCACCTATATGCGATTAGGATGCGACACAGTAGTAATGCACTTGCCAAACATGTTCTTGAAACTGACTCCACACACACTTTTACTTTTAGGATTTTAGAACAGATGCAGGTGAACATCAGGGGAGGAGACATAAGAATGCATACAGAAGGTAGAGAGAATATGTGGATTATCAAGCTCAGATCAGATGTACCCCCAGGTTTGAACGCTAAACTGTCTGTTAAACCATTCCTAAGGATGAGGAGATTAAAAGCATCTTAACAGGTACACAATTTCAAGTTTGGTATGTTCAATTGTTTAGTTTTAGTTTTAAAGAAGAATAACTATTTCTTTTTATTTTTGTTTTAGTAGCATGCTGTCTTAACAGTCATCTATTTCCAAGTTTGTTATTTGGCCATGCATTTTTGACACTATGTGAACCATTCTGTCTGGCAGTTTAATGTCTCACTTATGTTATGCTTTGTGGTTGTTTTTACAACTCAGTAGTGATTCTTTTAATTGGTATTTCTTGCAGAGTTGTAGTGACTTAATCAGTTTTAAATATTTTTAATTGTTTAATAGATAGGGTGGAGTTATATCTCCCGCCCAGGATGTATATTTAAGCACTGTTTTAATTTCCTGTTTTATATCCATGAGTCTGATGAAGCCAAGTGGGTGAAAGCGCTTACTCAATAAATGTTACATTTTATTTTATTACCATATGCTCAGAGGTGATTGATTTATCTACATGCTGTGTTCTCTCCTTCGTATCTGACTTTTACCATTGTTTTTAGTCATCTCTGCTGAGTCCCACACCAAATCTTGAATGCTGACTAACCACCTAGCTCTCAATGCATCTAAATCCAAAATTATGATATTTGCCCCATCTAGATACACCAAAATTGACAAGAAATCCTTCTCTATAGTCAGCCAAAATATGACTCCTATCAAAATAACTCTCCACACAAAGCTGGTTAGTGTCCTTATTAATGACCGATTAAAGTTTGACAATCATCTACAAATTAATAATAAGAAAACCCACCAAAAACTCGGAATGCTATACCAACACAATTGCTACCTTACTCCCTCACCCAAACATATCCTCTCTAGCACATACCTCATTCCCTCTCTCCTGTACAGAGCCTCTCTCCTTACTAATCTTCAGTCCACTCAAAAGTCAAATCTATCTTCCTGCTACAATAAAATCTCAAAGTTCGCCACCAGTCCAAATCCTCCTCTCACCACTGTGACTCTCTCTACTCCTTGAATTGGCTGGAACTCCCTAACTATCTGTCATACATTCAACTCTCAGTTGCTCATAAGCTCATTTTCAAACCCTCTAATTGTCCCTCCCTCTCTTCCTCCCTCAAAATGCATCATCCTCATAAAGTACTCAGGTCCAACAATCAAAATCTCCTCGAAGTGTTGAAACTCATACGTACTTCAGGGCAACTTTTACTATCTTGCTCCCTTTCTAAACTATGGAACTCACTTCCTCCACACATTACAGCTACCCATAATCACTCCACCTTCAAGACCTTGCTTCACTCTCCTCTCTCTTCCCACCGAAAATGCTTCTGCTCTCACCCCTTCTATTCCACCCCTACCCCCTTCTCCTTTTCTCTCCTGAAAAATCAACTTAAGACATGGTTTTAGTCTTTTTATGCCAGACTCTCTAAAATTGCCTCATTATTTTGATAATTTCCATTATTTCCATCTCACTTGACATCTTCATTCTTAATTGAAGTGTACATACCTGTTCCATCCATTAGTAGGTAGTACATCTTGTCATCCCAGACAGTACATGATTTTTTTTAAGAAAATTGTGTATGTCCCACACACACTCAAATATGAGCATTTGATAACTTTTTTTCAGATTCCTTTCTGTTAAATATTAAAGTATAACACTTGTAGTTAATCATATGAATCAGTCACAGCTTATATGTGCTTCTAGTAACTTCTCAGTATGGTTCAATGTCATTAAAATGTTAACAAATTCCTATATAGTGTGCTAAACTCTTTTCTAGATTTTTACCCTTAACACCATTCTTGTTAGTTAGTTTAAGTTAACTTCATAGTTTCCTATTCATCCTTGTGTTCACTATGTTAAAAAAATGTGAATTCTTTCCATCATAGAATTTTCAGTTAAACAAAAACTCATCACAGTTTCATTTTCTTAAGTGTGAATAATGTAATTTAATACAATATACACAATACAGAACACTTGCCTGTATTCATTTTCTAAGCAGAAGTAAAGTTTAGCACCTATGAACTCACATCCAATGAGTCTACATTTAAATTTACTAAGTGCAACTTCAGAAATGTTAGAACTAATAGTCTTGTTACTTCCCATTTTTTACAATATATTGATGGTTTGGCATTTAAAGCCACAATTTTGGAGAGTATCGCTTGTAATAACTGGAGTGGTAAATAGTTGAATGTTTTGCTTTTGTATAAAGAAAGTCTGTGTATGGACCTTTACAAATAATAGCCTCCGGATTTAATATAATTCGTGTAGGCATAGTGTACAGCCTACATGGAAGGTACTGTGTCCGTGTATGCAGATCACCCTCAGTAGCGCGGCATGCATAGTAATGAAGGCACATTACTAAGGGAGAGCCGGGGGAGGCAGCATTGAATCAGTGTAGGGAGTGAGTCACAAACTGTGTCCATAGATGAGTAACACACCCCCTGCACTGTCCAAGTGCCTGACAGCAATAAATGCAATGTAATATATATTTTTTTTTGCACAGTGTGGCGTCCAGTGACTGACACGTGACAGGCATCTAAAAATAGAAACTAGATGCATTTAATTTATGATTCAAAGGTCAACTTTAAGCATAGCTTAACGGGTTTGCATGGTGTAGTGTGGTGGCGCGCTTAACAGTGCTTAAACTTGGCTCAGAGTTATATGTAAAAATATAGCAGTTTTCCCAATATCCATGTAGCCAAGTTGTTAGATCCATGGCCTTATGTGCAGTAGGTGCAGAGTTTGAATACAGGGAAGGAAAATTAAGCAGTCATTTTCTAAATATAAAGTATGGCAATTATTTCTAAATCATGATGTGCTGTGCTCTGCTAAGCTGTGCTAAGCCAAGATAAGCATTGCTAAAACTATCTCTGTTTAAGCACCGTTTGGATGTGCTTTGCTGGTTTGCACATTGCTAAGCAGTGGCAATTTAAGCAATGCTCAGCTCAGCTAAGTCAGTTTGCAAGGTACTAAGTGATGTGCTGAATTTTTAAAAATGGCCCAATGGTGAGCAAGGGTGGGAAAACAGGCTATATTAAGCTCACTAGGTGGGACTACAGCATATTCTGTTGGAGTTTGAACCGTGCAGGAACTGTAGCAGGTGTTGGAGAGGGTGTCCATATCCAGGTGCAGAGGTGGGGCATTCTGGAGTCCAGGGTCATCGTTAGACTCCTCATGAAAGACCATAAACACTGGCTGCTGCAGGGCCAGTTCCAGGGATCGGAGTAGATGTCAGAGGCCTTGGACCAGCTGTCACACGATCTCACCAGTGCAATAGGTATTCCCCGCACAGGTGAGCAGGTCTGTCACCATTATGATGAACAGAAGCAGGGGAAGAAAGGACTTCTGGACACCTGGGTCCAGGATGCTTGGGGTGGGAATGCCCCACATGTTTGTAAGTACTGTTACCATTGTTTCACCAATACCTATTCTGAATGTGTGAAAGACAGGTATGCATAATGGTGTGTTCTCTCCTACAGCTGCAGAGGAGAGAGCTTGCAACCTAGAGGCCCATGCAGGGCAACTGGTCAGGTTGTGCCATGAGTGTGGTGAGTACAGATTAATTTCCAATCTATACTCAAATACACAAGATAAAGTAATTCATTCACCGCCAGTAGGTACGTACAGTACAGATTTGTGTATTGCAATGAATGTGGACATAGGCCTGTACTACAATAACTAACTACTGCCAAGTATAATGCAATAAAGATTAAAGCATGAAACCTGATAATGGTAATGAAATAAAGTTTCTACTGCAATAATTGCAGAATTGCAGCTGTATTTCAATGCCTGCATTATATAAACTGTTGTGCAATAAAGACTTGAAAATATGCTAATAACTGCATGAAGGCACCCCTAATAGGTTTATAGGTTCATAGGTAGGGACTAGACTATCGACCCAAGGGCCTAAGTAAGCCTAGCCAACAAGGTTCCCTGGCTAATCCACCCAGGAAAGTTATAAAGTTGTGTTGTGCAATATGTGTGCGAGTAGGGCTGTTGTTCATGAAATCGAGTATGACATCTGCTCTGAAATATAAACACAAACAATACCATTAAGTGACTCAAGGTTAGCTTAGGAAGATTGTTATGCTTAACTGTAGTTTAGAGCTGTAGTACAACTTATATGCATAATGACATTTGCTTTGCACTTCCATCAGAAACAATACCAGGAACACCCAAGGTAGACTGTGTACATCCGGATTGTCATGTGTTAATCATTGCATTTCAGCTATATGCATTCCTGCTCTGAGGTATGGTGCTGCTGGAAGTATGAAACCGTAATAGCTGTAGACTGCAAATATACTATCTGCAACTGTATATGGATCAGGTAGCCAAACCAATACTCCAATATGGTATGTACATGTCACAGATATTTCCACCCACTAAGAGTTTATTGTGTACACCTGCATTCTATGTATTAATGTACAGTTTATCCGGTATCTCTGTCATGCATGAATCTCATGCATGTGTGTTCAAGTGTCACTACAGTCTTGTATAAAACTGTGCTACTAATACCAGGTCATATGCTGGTTCCAGATGAGCTCTAGGGAAATATTAGTCAGTAAATAGTCAGCAGTGGCGCAGTAGCTCATTTTGTTAAATGCTGTTTGCGATGTACATTTTGTCATACACAGACCAGGGTTCAAATCAAGTGAGAGGTACTACTACATATCACAGAATCAATTATGTATTGTTAACAGATGTTCTCCCCACAGGAATTACAGGTACATGGGTGTAGTAGTCCTTATTAAGGGTTAATAATTTGTCTGTTCAGATGTAACAGGGTTAACAGCATTGATCAGGAATGTGATAAGATGTCATAAAATAAAGGCAGCAAGTAAAATACTAATAAAAGTTAATACATCAAATAAAATGTGTACTCTTCTTATGGCTGTATGCCTGGTGTGTCTGTGAATGTTTGCTGACAGTCTAACACCATGCCTGCAAGGACGGCTTGATAGTTGTATACTCTCTGTACTGTACACAATACATGTCTTTCAAGTATCATGCTGTCATGGGCTATAATCACTGTTGCCTAATCCCTCTGTCACATATCTATCATCAACATTATAATGTCAATAGCACAGCCACACTACATCAGTCCACAGTACACCTTGGGTAGTTATATAGGTCCACCTGATATATAATAGTCCTCTGTAGTTGTGTACCTTGAGGTGTTACTAATTTACCTATACTGTCCCATGCAGATAGTTTGAGAGGTATGTATATGCTAAAACAGCTATATGGCACTTTATACATAAAGGAAGGGCAGACCTGTAGAATATATTACAGTACTGTTGCAAAGTATATAGCCTATATTGGTATTAATGGACTGTATTTATCTCTCCCCCAACCCCTTATTTTCATCATAATTTATTATTGTTATACATTGGTTATGGTTTACTATTAATGTATGTTTTTCCCTAAACATTATGTTGGGCCTTGTGTTTTATTATTGTTATGTATTACAATGGTTGCATACTAACATATCTTGTTGAATTACCTATGTTGTTGGCCTTATGCCGTAACTGTTTCTGGCATGCTGTTACTATGCTGACTGTTATCTTACTTATTGTTGTGTTCTATATACTATGCAATGTTATGTTACTGGGTTATTTATAATGTTCTGGCATGCTGTTATAAATAACTAAATAATTTGCTAATTACTAACCTATACACATTGAAATACCGCAACACCACAGCTCAACTGGGTAGGCCAGTTCCTGGTGATCCACCTACCCTACCTCAGCCGGCCGTGACATCGGGTCCCAGCATGTCTGGGACCCAAGCAAATGGTGCCCCTCCGCTGGCTCTGTACCACCTAGGGGTGGAACTGCCTAAGAGGATGGGGCCCATCCCCCCCGGGAGTGGGGCGGAGGGGGGGTTGTCACCCATGATCAGCTACCTGTGATGGTGCCCATGATAGTTTATCATGGGTATTAGAAACGCCTGTGCAGGATTGAAACGCCTGTGCTGTGCTAAATTTAAATGCCTGTGCTGTGCTGGATTGAGGGCAGACTCGCCAACCTGGAGGTCCTGAAAGCCCTGGTGCCCAGCCTTCAACACAGCCTCTTTTGCTGCAGTGAAGGAGCAGTATTGACTGCCCATGGGGGGGGGCTCAGTCACACTGCTGCCATCTGAGGGCATGTGGACCTCTGATTCCACAGGTGTTTACTCCCCTCATGTGTAACACACCGCCCCTGTATGCTGTCTTTTCTGTCTGCAAATGCAACCTGCCCTACACAACTTACCTCCCACACATACCTATATCCCTTCCACTACATTCCACTTTCTCTTTAAAAAAAGGGCACCTGTCTGACAAAAAAATATCGCCCCATGCATAGTTGCCCTCAGCCCTCTCTCTGGGGTGAAAGACTCCAAATTCCAAATTCTATAAAACCTGCACAACTGTTGCTGTAGAAGAAATTGAGAGCTATGGTCCTTTCTTACACCCATCCTGCATATCCCTACCTGCCTTTCAGAATGTTTTTCCCCCACGTGCCCCTATTTCACCACTTTCCTATCACCCCTTTTTTCTTTTCAGAGTGGGTTTAAGTGCAGCGGAGTGCCACACAAACCTGCCTTGGTCATCTTATGTGTTTCTAACACATCTGCAAAGTAATCACCCCTGTCACATGTAGAACCCATGCCCCTGTCAACTACAGCACAGTGCATTAGCCCATGCCCACTAGGCCACTCAGCTCTGAATTAAAATAGGTGTTTCCATCAACATATCCTGATTGCCACTGACACACTGCAAGTACATATAATAGGGGAACTGGCAGTGTACTTGGGACTGTGATACAGACACTACAACAGTACACAGCCAAATAAATATTAATGGATGTATATGAGGCCTGGGATAGTAGGTATAGCTGTCGACTGTACAGACTGTTGCAGAATGTCCACAGCTGTGTCCCGTAATTTTGCTATGGTTTCACAAAAACATATCTGTCTGCTAAAGTACTGGCAAGTCATTAAAGAATGAGGTTAGAAACTCATGACAGACATTTGAGTGTCACACCTCATACCCATCAGAAAACACATGCTAATGCAATTCCTATGTCACAGACTGTATGCATGGACATATATCTTGCAAATACACCTGGTGCAGCACTGACTCAGTAGCTCAATCTGTTAAATAGGTTCATAGGTTCATAGGCTGGTATTAGGCTATCGGCCCTAGGGCCTATACAAGCCTAGCCATAATTCCCTGGTTATTTCTTCCCACAATATTTACTTCCCTGGACCCCTGTCTAGCAGGGCAACTGACGTGAAATGCCATGCATGCAGTACATTTTGCCACTCGCAGTCCTGGGACTGAATCCAGTATGTTTCACTTTAATTACATTCTTGTGAATACAGCAAATAATGACTGAGTCATGCAATTTTAATCAAAACAGGTTGCTGCTACAGAATTAACTGCTACCCATATTAGCAAGTCAAAGGCCTGTAGGTAGGGATACACTGCACATAGTCATATAGCCTACCTATATATCTCCTTCTACTCTCTGATTCACACTGTTACATAATAGATGTATCTTAAGCACATGCCTTGACTGCACTGTTATGGGTACCCTCACCCTGTCTTTTCTGTAATGACAGACCTGACACTGCTACCTCAGTGACACATGCAGCTTGCTGTCCTCCAATGTGTCCACACTCCCCACTATGAGTCCTAGGCAAAAAGCAGCAACTCCAGGCTGCACCATATGCAGCTGTATGTTATGCTACATGCTACAGGCCTACCATACCTCACAACCCCCTAGAACAAGGGAACACCCATACATAAAGGGGAGGGGGCAAAGGTCAGGTGACAGGGACATGTGTCACAGTCTGCCACTACAAACATAGAGAGCTGATAGACCAGCAGCTACTGCAGCAACATGCATATTCTGATGGGTATGACGTCTGACACTCACATGTCTCTTCCCTCTTACTGACCTCAACCCACAATGTTTAACACTGAACTGCCAGATAATCATAAACTCATTTGACAATGGCCAAACATAGCATGCAAAACTGTGGGCATACCTCATAAATCTCAACAGTGGATAGTATTTGTAGGTACCCTATGTAATGCTATAGTCTCCACACCTCACTAATGTCCATCTCACAGACTAAGAAATGGGCCAAGGCCTACATGACGGCCTTAAATATTGCACTGTTGTGCTATGTCATTGGCTAATGAAAGTGCAACCCAACTGCTCTGGATGCAATTATCAAGTCTGAGCCACAGATTGATGCACAGGCAATTAGGTTCATAGGTAGATACTAGGCTATTGGCCCAAGGGCCTAAGAAAGCCTAGCCAACAAGGTTCCCTGACTTACACCACCCAAGAAAGTTAATTTCCTGTGCCCCTGTCGAGCAGCGCCACAGAAGTGATCCCCGGGGTGTATTTCCTATTTCCCATCCACTCATCAAGATTTTTCTTGAAGAGTGGTAATGAGGAACTTTGCTTGACATAGATGGGTAGCTTGTTCCAGAGTATAGGAAGTCTCTGGGACAGGAATCTATCCCTCCAGCATGTCCTGTCTATTGTGGTGACAAGGTTTAGGTCCGTAGAGCGTGTAGCTTGGACGGATTGGGATTTCTTTAGGTGTAGCATGTCCAACAGCTCTGGGTTTAACATAACTTTATATGTTAGGTAGGGTTCTCCTTGGAGTAGGTGACATACTACAGAGTAAAGTTGGAGTTTTTTGAGAATGTCAGTGTAGGGCATCTGTTTGAGGTCAGTAATCCTCTTTGTGAGGTACTTCTGTGGCCTTTCCAACTGCTCCAGATGTTTTGTGAGGTACATTCCAAAAGGGGCATTGTACTCTATAATGGGTCTAATGAGAGCTGAGTAGAGAGGGACAATGACCTCTTTTTTCCTGGATGAGAATGAGAACCCTTTTGTGATGAAGTGTGCCACATAGAAGGATTTCCTGACTACTGTGGCGATGTGATTATCAGAGGAGAGACTACTGTCCACCTGGGTCCCAAGGTCTCTTATCAAACATTTGGCATTAAGTAGACTGACATTTATGTGATAGTTCATGGGTACAGAGTTTTTACCAAAGGGGATGACAGTGCACATTTTGTCATTGAGCGCCTGGCCATACCTCTGACACCAGACATCTGTCTCAGTGAGGCCCTTCTGTAGGATGTCCACATCATTTGGGGACTTGACTATGGCTCCTAGTTTGCAGTCATCTGTGAACTTCATTAGACAGAAGCCTTCTGTGTTAGCCTGTACTTCCGAGAAGTGGATACCAAACAGGAGTGGTCAAAGGAGTGAACCCTGTGGCACTCCACTTGTCACTGGTTTGAAGTCAGATTTGGAGTCTGCAACTTTTACAGCGTGGGTTCTGTCAGTGAGCCATTTGGTAGCCCATCTTATGACGTAGGGATTTATACCTAGTTTAGTGAGTTTAGCTATAATTCCAGAATAGGGGATGGTGTTGAAAGTCTTGGCGAGGTCAAGATAGACTATGTGAACCACCTTACCCTCGTCTACGGCTTTGGTGACTGCCTCAAAGAAGTCAATTAGGTTCAGAAGGCATGATCTGCCTTTCACAAACCTGAACTGGGTGGGGTCCAGAGTTTGGAGGTTACTGATGTCTTTGTTTATGAGTTCCATGATGATTACATTCCATGGCCTTGCAGACCAGGCTCATCAGGCTAATGGGATGATAGCTCCCAGGATGAGTGGTGGCTCTCCCTTTGTGGAGTGGGATAACTGTTGCTGTGTGCCATTCAGTGGGCACAAAGCCTGATTTGAGACGATGATTGAACATGGTGCTTAGGTGGGGAGCCAGTTGGTCTGAAGTTCATGTAAAACGCAGCCTGGGATGTTGTCCGGTCCCATGGATGGTTGTGTTTTTGGTTTTAGAGAGTGC
The DNA here is from genome assembly GCF_019279795.1 of Protopterus annectens. NCBI lineage: Eukaryota > Metazoa > Chordata > Ceratodontiformes > Protopteridae > Protopterus > Protopterus annectens. The sequence goes on along the minus strand of NC_056739.1, from coordinate 378,168,110 downwards.
AGCTTTTACATGCAGAGATGTGATTACAGGGACTCTGCATTCTTCCTGTATACATATGGGCCCTTTAGGGAGTGAGAGGGTGGGTAAAGTTAGCACTGACCCTATCTGCCAGGATGTTGGCAATATCAGTTGGTTCTGTAATTTTCATGCCATTGTGCTGTAACTCAGAGCAGATCTGGGTGTTGCCATTGAGATTCTTGACATAGCTATAGAATGCTTTGTGGTTGCCCTTAGAATCAGTGGCTATTTTGTTTTCATAGCTAGCTTTGAAGGATCTTATAAGGGATCTCAACTTCTTACTGAGGCTGACCAGGGAGCTCCTCCACTCATGGGATTTTACTCTCTTTTGCAACAGTTTCTTCCTTCTGTTGTAGAGTTTGTTTATGGCAGGGGGCCACCAGATTGTTTTCCCTTTTTTGGAGGATAGCATCTTGGTTCTGTTTGGGATAGCACGATCCATGCACTCGTGTAAGTTCTTATAGAGTGCATTTATGTAGGATTCAGCAGTCGTAACTGTATTGTCCATCTGCATGGGTGTCATGAAGTTCACCACTTCTGTCTTAAGAAGCATGAAGTTGGCTTTGGAGACATTTTTTACTGTGGTATCCTAAATGGTGGTGGTGGTGGGGGGGGGCAGGATGCGGATATCTAGGGTGATTAGCTTATGGTCTGTTAAAGAGCATTACAAACAAAAGGCAAGCAGTTGCTTATGGAAACAGGTCTGTAACTTGCTTTACCAAGAAAAACTGTGATCTAGGAAGCATTTTTCTTGAGGATTTGTTCACAAAAGGATTACATCACTCTACCACGTATGTAGTGTAAGTCCCCATATAATGGATGCAGATGGGAGGATGCATGTATGGGGAATAGGGATTACAACAGTAGGCCTGTATTACATCTCTAGGAATGACATGTTGGTGATACTCTGCTGTCCAACAGCTGCAGGCATGCCTCTCAGCTGTGCCTCCTGTGACTTATTACATCTGAGTGACACCTCCAGATGCATCTGCAGTTACCTCCTACTGATGCCTCTAGACGTCAAATATTGCTTGTTCATATTTGCATCAACAATTCCAAAACCATGCTAAGTACAAGGTTTTAAAATATTTCATCTCAAAGATTACACAATAACAACGTCGACTGCATTAATATTTGACCTGTGTCTAGTGCAGGTAAAGAGATAGTAACTGTTGTTTTTATTATATTAATTTATATATCTATAATTTTCAAATTTTTTCTTAATATCTCAGCAACCAAGTAATACAGACAGAACTCTTTATGTCTCATATGAAAGCTCTCAGCTAGATGAATAAAATGCTGCTGACAGTATGTGTGTAACTTGAGTGGTTGCTGAGATATTGTGAGTTGTTTACAAAATATAACAAAAGTAATAGTTACCGTGTTTACTGTGACTTATCAAATTTGGTTTAAGACCTAGAACCTAAAGAATATTACCACTATAAAAATAGTTTGCCATTTATACTTCATTCATAACTCCTATGGTTCCACAGATATGAACATTTGTTCAGAATGTGAGGACATAATTTGATTCTGTCAAAGGGCTTTCGTTCTGTCCATTGGAAATTACAGTGCAAACTTCCTGAGCTCCATTGGAGTGAATGAGTTAAATCACAGCTGTGGCCCTCTTACTCCCTTCTACAATGGTCGGCTCCTGTATGAATGCCACTGGATTATGTGTTAGACATATTGACAGTAAGCAAATGTGAACACAGCTGTCATATCACATGATGTACTGTCATTCAGCTCCTCTCAGTTTGTGAATGTCACACGGGGATAGTTCAGACATTGTAAAGGTGTCCCTGACTTTCCCTGTTATACTCTGGCTAGGTCACTGTTTTGTCAACATTCGCACCTCATCACTTGAGAATTATGGCTAGCATATCTGGCAACCCCCTACAGCAGGAATTCAGGTCATAGCCATTATTAGTGGGGGGACACAGGCCCAACTGCAGTGACAGAGTGTACATATTGGTCATACAAAGTAAGGGTATGAATGCAGTAACAAATATTACTATAGCATAACTGTTTTTTGAGGGTTCTGGCATGTGACAGCCAGATTCTTTACATTCTGAAAACAACCATCAATTATTGTCCAACTGTTTGCCAGGCAAACACATATTTGTGGCAAAAGAACCACATATATTAAGCACATGTACACATTCCACAGACATATGTGTACTGGAGAAGTAGACTGCCTACAGGGAAGATAACCTACAGCACATTTGCATTGCTGTCTGTCATGGTGGCACACTGATGTTGCTGAACTGTCCTCATATACTTGTAATAACACACACCTGTGTGTCTGACAGTGGCTGTATGACCTGGTACTGGGACATTGCCTATAGGGGACACACCACAGTAGATGGCAGTGATGGGTGTGGAGACATACAGCGCACTCTGTCATGGCACACAGGGACAAAACCGGTATTTTTGCTATGTTGCTGATAGACACATACATAGTGTGTTGATAGACTGTGGGGTATAACATGGGATATAGCAGTGGATAGTCCAGGCCAATGTGGATGTGCAACGTCTGTGCATAGTGGATAGCAATGGATCTGGTTCAGTGATGTGTTCCCCTCTTTTTGTCTTTCAGAAAGAATGTCTAGATGGAAGCAACCACTGTTTTCAGCCACTGAAAATAATGTTATCCTGTATGGCCTCAGACTGCATCACAACATTCTGCTGTCCAGGACTTGCCAGCATCATGAACAACGTGCAGCATTGTGGGCTGACGTCATCACAGCAGTCAACCAAGAAGGGCTACAGGACAGAACCTATGAGCAGGTCTGATACTGGGCAACAGATATGGTTAATGCTGCACGGCAAAGGGCTGCTGCTGTGGCCAGGGACCATGCTGCCACTGGTGGAGGGCCTGCTGCAGAACAACCACTCTTGGCCACAGAGGAATTCCTGGCAAACCTGGGATCAACCACCAACTCCCAAGCATCCATCACTCCATACATCGTGGAGGTGGTTGCCAGAACATCCACAGCAGAGGAGCATCCAAGTAAGCCTCCTGTGTTCATCACTGTAATACTGTATCTATCTGCATGGGCGGGGGGAGGGGCGTTGGTTTTAACACACAGTTGTGCACATATACTCAGTAGTACATGTTGATATACGCACATATTATCCTGTAACAATGCCACATTTGATATTGCTGACAATACCTGTCCCTCACATTTCCATAGGTATGTCAGGTGTGGTCGCAGTCCAAGGTCCTGTAACTGGTGAGTGTGATACTGTTGTTTTATGGATCATATATTCCCTAAGAATGTTAAGGGCTGCCATTTTGTTGTAGACACAACTGATATGCTTAGCCAGAGTACAATACTTGTATGTTCAGTTTCGGAGGGGTAAAGTACAGTTGTGTACACTTACCATAAATGTAGATGTTTGAGTGTATTCATTGTTGCAGTCATTACATTTGGGTTATCTGCTTGCAGTAGCCATCAGTCGGCATGATTAACAAAGTCTTGGGTCCTGCATCGGTTGCTGTCCCTTCTTCCACGATGTCAGGTTGTCAGGGGTATAAAACATGCAGCTGACACCATTACATTAGCTTTTCTTGCCCCAGATGTCAGGTGCCCCCCTAAAGGGAAGCAATTAACTCTATAATACAAGGATATACCTCCAACAAAAAAAGCAAATACAACAAAAAGCTTTTTGAGCATAGTAAATGAGAGCAGAGGTATAGCCAAAAGAAGAAAAGGGGCTGGATGGAGGGTAACCAGGACTGCAACAGTGAATACACTCAAACATCTACATTTATGGTAAGTGTACACAACTGTACTATGTTCTTCATGTTTCATTGCAGTCATTACATTTGGGTAGATTCCCAAAGCTAAGGTTGGGAGGAGGAATTTAAATAGAATTAGGACCAGCTATAAGGCCATGCAAGACTGCAGTGGCAAAACCAGCTCTGGATTTAGAGAAAATTGGCAAATGGTAATGCTTGGTGAAAACATGTACAGAATTCCAGGTAGCAGCTTCTAGGATGTCTCTTATAGGGATGCCCCTGAGAAAGGCTGTAGAGGTAGATGCAGCCCTGGTCGAATGGGGCCTGATGCCCTGTGGGGTAGGTTTTCCATGGTGCTTATAGCAGAAATGAATGCAGTGGCCTATCCATTTTGAAATGGTTTGCTTTAAAATAGCTTTCCCCTCTGTCCCTGCAGCAAATGCCACCAGCAGTTTTTCAGATTTCCTTTGAGGTTTAGCCCTGTCTAAGTAGAATCTAAGTTGTCTGTGCACATCTAAGGAGTGCAGTATCCATTCCTATTTGTTCTGTGGGTTAGGAATGAAGGTAGGCAAATTAATGGACTGATTAAGAGCCACACTGGATAACACCTTGGGCATGAAGGAGGGATTTGTCCTGAGGGAAACCCTGTCCGCATGAAAGATGATGAAAGGCTCCACTGCCATAAGGGCCTGTAACTCAGATACCCTTCTTGCAGAAGTGATTGCTAAAAGGAAAGCTGTTTTCCAGGAAAGGAATTTTAAATCTGCAGTAGCAGCTGCTTTGAAAGGAGGAAGAGTGAGTTTCTCCAAGACAAAGTTAAGGTTCCAGGCTGGAGTTGGAGCTCTCCTCGGTGGCCTTAAATTTTTGGTCCCCCTGAGGAACTGCTTGAGCAGTGGGTGAGAGAAGAGGGGAGGCTCTGTGCTATAATGAGCTGAAATGGCTGAGGCATGCATTTTGATGGAGGAAAAGGACAAGCCCTTATGAAGCATCTCAATCAAATATTGCAAAATCTGAGGTAAATTGGGCACTGCTGTGCTCATCCCTTGAGATTGGTTCCAGGCACAAGATCTTTTCCATTTTGCAGCATAAGATTTTCTAGTACTAGGCCTCCTAGCCTCTAAAATGATATCCATCACTGATTTACTGAGGGGTGGTAAAGGAGAGATTAGGTAATTAGCCAGGCTGCTAGGTTCAGGGTTTGCAGCTGAGGGTGCAGAATCTGGTTCTCCTGCTGAGACAACAGGGAAGGGGTCTGAGGCAGGTGCCATGGGGCCAAGCATGACACTCTGCGCAGGACGGGGTACCAGTTTTGGCATGGCCAGTTGGGTGCAATTAAAATCATCCTTGGCTTGTCCTGTTTGATCTTTAGTAGTACCTTGGAGAGCAGAGGCAGAGGAGGAAAGGCATAAACTGATAGGTTTTTCCAGCTGAAGGATAGAGCATCCACTTTCCAAGCTATTGTGTGGTGAATCCTTGTGCAAAATTTGTCCAGTTGATGGTTCTGGGGGGAGGCAAATGGGTCTCTATCTGGGCTCCCCATTTGCTTGTCAACATGTTAAAAATCCTTGGTTTCAGTTTCCACTCATGTGGATCCATGAGGTTTCTGCTTAGTCCATCTGCCAGTGTATTTAGTCTTCCTTGCAGAAACTGAGCTTGTAGATTCACTTGGTAGCTCAAGGCTGTGTTCCACAATGTCATGGCTAGTCTGCAGAGGGGGTAAGAGTGTGTACCCCCCTGCTTGTTTATGTACCACATTACCATGGTGTTGTCTGTCTTTACCATTAGTTGTCCTGGAAGAATGTGGTCCTTGAAGGCTGTCAGAGCATTCTGTACAGCTAAGATTTCCTTTTGATTTATGTGTAGGTGCATTTGACTTGGGTACCATTTGCCCTGAATGCACTTCTCTGCCAGGTGAGCCCCCCATGCATAGTCTGATGCATCTGTTGTTAAGAATTGAGCGGCAGGTGGTAGTGTGAATGGTAGTCATTTGTTTTGATGGCAGGCCTCTACCCACCAAAGGAACTCCAGGCGTAGGCAAGGTATAATAGGAATCATAACTTCTAGATCCTGTGAATGTTGACACCATAGGCTTTTGAGATACCATTGCAGTTTCCTCATATGCAGCCTTGCATAGGGAATTAGAAAAATGCAGGAGGCCATGAACCCCAAGGCTTGCAGTATTTGCCTTGCAGATAACTGGGTTTTTGTGGCCACTTGTTTGAAGTAGGTTATCAAATGTGTCTGTTTCTCTGGCATGAGGAAAGCCATCTGGGAAGTTGTATTCAAGCTTGCTCCCAGGAATATAATTTGTTGACAGGTACCAGGTGTGATTTATTTTCGTTTATGGTGTACCCCAGACAAGTCAGTACCCTTTGAACAAAGGCCAGATGATTCAAAAGTATGTCCTGGCTTTCTGCCTGAATTAGACAATCGTCCAGGTATGGGTATATTGGAATATTTCTTTGCCTGCAAAATGCAAGTACTGGAGCTAGGCACTTTGTGAATATCCTGGGCGCAGTAGATAAGCCAAAGGGCAGTGCAGAGAACTGATAGTGCATATAGCCTGCTTTGAAGCATAGGTATCTTCTGCAAGACTCTCTGATAGGGATGTGCAGGTGCTTCTTTTAAGTCTAGTGTTGCCAACCATGCGTCTTTGCCTAGCATTTGAAGCAGCTGGTGAAGAGTCACCATCTTGAATTTTGGAATCACCAGAAAGGTATTTAGGGTAGAAAGGTCCAGGATAGGATGTCATGTACTGGCTTTTCTGGGTACCAGAAAAAGTCTCGAGTAGAAACCTTGCCCCTGTTCCTCTTCTGATGCCAACTGAATAGCCCATATGCTTAAGATAGAGAGTACTTGATTTTGGGCCTCTGCCCACTGATTTGGAGGTAGATCTGGGCACCCGCTTGGTGTTGGTAAGGTGTGGAAGTGAAATCTGTATCCTTGGGACACTATATTTAAAACCCATTTGTCCTGGGTAATAAGTTCCAAGTTTTTGGCCTGCAGACCAATCTTTCCACCAAAAGGAGCATTCAGTTGGGAAGTGCTTGGAAGTTTTAAAAGCAAGTCATTAAGACAGTTTTCCATAGGGGGAAGTCTTACTACTCCTTGATTTGGGTGCGGAAACCCCCCACTGCTTAGTCTTGTGTGTCCCCTGGGACTGAAGCCTGGGGTTTCTGCTGTGTCTGGGTTTGGCTTGAGAAGACCTGGAAGGGGCCCAGAAAAGACCAATTCTTAGAGGCCAGTGCCTACTAAATCTAGGAGGCTGAACTTGTAAGAAATCTTTAACAGTCTGCATAGATTTAGCTTTATCTTCCATCTTTTTAAGAACTTCCGCAGCCTTGTTGCCAAACAGGTGGTCCTGATTTAAGGGCGTATCCAACAATTTAGCTTTAACATGATCAGGCAAAGATTGCTCCTTGAGCCAGGCATGCCTTCTGAGCACAGACCCAGTAACCGCAGCCCTGCAAGTGGCCTCTAATGAATCAAATCCACATTGCAAAGTATGTTTTCCAACCTGTTCGGCAGAATGCATTAAATCCTGTAATTCTTTATTTTCCGCACAGTCAGGAATCAACATAATTTTCTGTTTAAGCAATCCAATAACAAGTTGCTGATACTTTAACATATTAAACTGGCAGTTTAAAGCCCTAATGGCCAAGGTTGCAGAAGTGTAAACCTTCTTACCCCATCAATCCAGCGCCCTGGAGTCTCTATCAGAAGGGGTAGGATTTTTAGCAGTAGAGGCCTTAATGCCCTTGGGTCCCTGTGAAATAGTCTCTGGATCCGTAATAGGATTTTTAAAAAGGAACTTGTGTGAATCAGGAACCCTGTAATATCTGTCAGGTTTTCTGGGAGCAGAAGGCAAAGAATCAGGGACCAAACTAGATTCTAAAAAAGCATCATCAACAATGTATAGTACAGGAGGAATAGCTAAAGGCATATGCTGAGGCAGGAGTAAGAAATCCCAAAGCCTCTTTTTTGAATCAGAAAAATCCTGGCTTTCCCAGTGGAAATGCTCCCTTGGAGTATGTAAGGTTTCACCAAAAGAAAAATCCTCTGGAGGAGAAGCAGAGGGAAGAGTCCTCTGCATCAGAATCACCATAAGTAGATAAGGGCAAATCCAGATCATCAGAAGAATCAGAAATTTCAGAATCCTGGTCAGAAGATTCATAAACAACTTCAGTCCTAGGTCTCTTAGAAGGGGGAGGTTGGCTTCCCCTGATTAGAGTTATAAGATCTTCAGCCATTCTTATCATTTGTTTTTTAGGCATAGAGGCCTGAGCATGTGGCCTGGGCATCGTTTTTTTAGGCATGGTTTGAGATTTAGGCCTAAATGAAAAAGGAGGTGTTGGTTTAATATGCAAGTCCATAGGCCTGAATACACCCTCAGAAGCCTGTGCCTGCACAGCGGCTCCGGACCCATCCAAGGTAGAGACATCCATGGGTTTCATAGTTGAAGCATCTCACAGCATACCGGATTCCGAATGGGTCTCAGTAGAGGCCTGCATATCAGAAGTAGTGGGTATCAGGGGCTGCAAAAGCGCCTCACTGAGTACCAGCGAACTGGTGACTGGCTTAGGAGAAGCATCGTTGGCAGTTTTGGATCTCGGCGGCCTGTCTCTGTCTTTATCCTGGTAGTCAGATAGCTAACCAATGACATTTCTGGATAATTAAACCAAGAACCGAAATATTTAGAGGCAAAAATATACCGACAATGGATAGTGCGCTGATTAAATAAAGCACAAAACAGACAGCAAGGTACGTCATGCTCAGGGCCTAGGCAAGGAATACAGTACGAATGAAAATCTTTATGAGGTATTTGCTTTCCACAAGTAATGCAATTATTCACTTTTACTGACATCGGAAAGGAGCAAGAAAAAGTTTCTCCAACGGGGTACTTAGCTTTAGTTGAAGACTTCGGTTCTGAAACTCAAAATGAAAATTCCAGGAGTTGTCCTATCGGCACTTGCTAACTGCTTCTGCTTCAGGCACCGCACGGCAAGAAAGACTGATGTAATGGTGTCGGCTGCATGTTTTATACCCCTGACGACCTGACGTCATGGAAGAAGGGAGAACAACTGACGCAGGACCCAAGACTTTGTTAATCAGGCCGACTGACGGCTACTGCAAGCAGATAACCCAAATGTAGTGACTGCAACAGTGAAACACGAAGAACATCTTTAGTGCATTGAATCAGTAATCAGGGTAGATTATATAACTGCATGCTTAAAAAAGTGAACGATGAATAATCGACCCCAAGTAAGTGAAAGCTTACAATCTCGAAAGTGCAACTGGGGGGCTTTGCCCCCCCACACCACTTATGTGGGGGGCTGTGCCACCCACCCCTCCTAATTAAATATACCAACTCTGAGATGGCACTACAGTGCCAAAAATGGCAAACTAATGGAAGCGGCCAAGTGAATTCTTTCCCTGGGAAAGAATTTGCTTAAAAGCCACTTCGCTATTTTGCCTTTTCGTTGTTTTAAGTTCGACCAAGATGCATTCGACAGAATGCATCTTCGGTCATCTAATAGGAACCCCAGTAATCACAGTAGTGTATTTCCTGGAGCAGTGACATATTTGCACTTAGTTTTGTGAAGGTCTATGCGGTCTGCTATACAGGGGGGAATAGTATGCTCAAGACGGGTGCACTGTGTTTTAGGTGTAGGTCTATCACATACACTGTCATATTGCTTATCTCACAGGTGTATAGTAGTGGCAACATGAACCTGATGTTGCTGTAGTGCATGTTATAAAGGGCCTGTCTTGTCTGTTTATGTTGTAATCTACTTGTGTGTTGTGTATGAGATCACACATAAGATGTGGTCTGTGTAATGCAGTTGTGGCTCCTCACCTGTATGTATGTGTGTGGATCATCATACATAATAGTGCAGGTAGTAATTTACTTATTCTGTCTTCCTTCTCACAGGTAACCATGGGAGTTGGAGTGTGTCCCTCTCACAAGTGTCTCATCGGACTCTGATGATGATGGTGGCCATAATGAAGCACAGGTGAGGTTGTTAGGGGTGCATCTGTCCCATGAGTTGACATCCCACTTCCTCCCCCATTGTCCCCTCACACAGTCAGTATGCTCACACATACCCAGTCCCTTGTGGCCACAGTTATCAGACAGTCAGAGTGTGGCAGCATTGAACAGGAAGGTGTGTTAACAATGGCGTCAGTGAGTGTAGACACTAGCCATAGCCAGAGAGCTGGTGAGGTCCCACACAGGCAGACTGACAGGGGTGCTTGAAGGAAGACTGCTGCCCATCCATCACCTGTCACAGGTGTCACATCATGGGTCACTCGATGCATGTTTTGGTCCATCATGGAGACACAGGCACGTTCTGAACACAACACCAGACTGATGCTCAGGATCATGGATGCAGCACATTCTGACATCAGTGACTCCCTCCACCACATTAGTGATGCCATGGATCATTTCATTGATTTAGCTGACAGACAGTGGAATATCTGGTGGGAGTAGGGCATCGGACACATGGATGTAGGTCAGCAACAACATCCGCTAAGAGTCCATGTGGCCATGCACACTCATGATCCCATAGATGCAGTACCTCCAGCACTAGAGAAAGGAGGGTGCTGTACACACCATGAAGTGGCAGGCCATAGGCATGTGGTCCTGGGGGGTCCCGTGATATATGGGATAGATAGGATAGACACAGGTCCAGCAGACACTAGTCACTGTCAGCGACTAACACCGCATCTGACCATACCGCTCAACCGTACCAAATTCCTTGGTTTTAACCAGTTTTGAGGTCCCAAATAATTGGGTGCTATGATTCCCGAGCGGCACCCCTTCATTTCCGTTTTTCCCGGCTGTGTTTTAAAATTTTTGGACTTTGACTGATGTCATCGCGAAGATGACATCAGTTCATGAGCCACCCTCTCAGAATCGGCAGTACAAAACCTTTCCGGCTGTTTCAAGCAAGCGCCAACAGCCCAACAGCTGAGAATAATTACAAACTTATACAGCAGGAAGTAATGTGAGCACTGAGAGGAAGTTTCTGCAATGTTCGCTCGAGGAATATTTATTTTATTCACGAGCACCGAGAGGAAATGTCTGCAATACGGGAATATTTATTTTATTCATGATGAACCAAGAGGGGAAGAGATTGGGAATATTATTGACTGGAGGGAACTCAGTTCTGCAAGTCAAGTTGTGAACCAGGGACTCTGTGCTGCTGCGATGGAACTCAATTGCTGCAAGTAAGTGCAAAGTGTGTGTGTGTGTCTGTGTGTGTGTGTGTGTGTGTGTGTGTGTGTGTGTGTGTGTGTGTGTGTGTGTGTGTGTGTGTGTGTGTGTGTGTGTGTGTGTGTACATGCATCCTGTGAGTCTGTGAAAGTTTTTGATCGACCAGGAAAATCCACTATAAACACAGCAGGATAAAACATCAAAAGTTGCAGCTATCTAGATCAGAACAAAAGGTGGAAACGCACAGAGTAAATGAGCCCACAAAAATGAAATGGCACTATGTTTCACAAGTAATCCAATGAAATGGCAGGGTGCAGTTGGAGTTGATCATTAAGATTAGTCACAAACATGTCAACCTTTGCCTCACATCTGTGTAATGTTCTGAAACATCTGTGTATCCAGTTTCTGTTTGTGAATCAGCATTGTCTGTCTGGTAAACGAGTCTGCAAGTTCATTCTGTAGTCCTGGCTAATTAACCATCATGAGGATTTTAGAGCATCTTAATGTAATTAGAAATAATTAGAAATAAGTCAATACTAATGCACCATATGAACACTCACTCAGTTGTAGTAATTTTTAATAAATTTACATTTTATTGGTATGGAACATGTACTGCAAGAGATAACCAGAGGTGACATTAACTCTGTTTTGGAAAAGACACAATACAGTGGCTAAAATGAGATGCCATCACTCCCCCAGGTTTGAAGAACACTTTGGATAGCAAAAGTTTGTTAAAGTTGAATGAGAATTGTTAGTTTTATTTAAAGTGCTTGTTTTATGTATACCTATATGGATTTTTATGTAAAATTTAATAAGAGAAGATGGTTGTTTTGTTCATTGTATTTTGCAGAAGCCTGTGTATTAAAAGACAAAATCATTAAATTTTACCTTCAAATGTGGTTCTGTGATGCTGCATATTTTCAGTTTTTATTTTCATATCCTAAGTCTTAGTTTACCATATTTTTCTACTTCTTTGTAGGGTTCAAAGGACATGGTTTCCTTCTTTTCACTGATATATATCATTACAGTGTAATTGACTGTGATTTGCAGGTAACCTGGAATTACTTTGTCTTGGAAGGTTGTCAGGACTCTGCACTCTGATTTAACTTATTTCAGGCCAATACATATAGACCCTTATTCCTAAGTCCAGTTGCCTTGTATCCCAAACAAATTGTAGAATCTGTTATTAGCTTTTACATTACTGGAGGAGGATTCAGCATCTGTCCCTGGGATAAGATGTGTCTGTACAGAGAAGTGAAGTCAAGTCAAAGTCTTGAAGTCATCTGAAAATTTATTGCAATTTTGCAAATAATTTTGAAAGCTCACTGCAGTGCTGTCAAGATGGGTCTTGTTCAGAGAACAAGAGATCAGACTGAGATGAAATGTAAGGCTTTTATGTACTGTCTAGCTGTACTGTGCTCCTGCTGGGAAAGTCTGATATCACATTTTGAATTTTGGAGTTTTTCTAGGAGTGGAATACTTTCATCTGGGTAGAATCAATGCCTGTGCGTAAGAATGTTAAGGATGCAGAATGGGTCAGGAATGATTTGTATTTTGCAATGTCTCCTTCAGTGCTCTTGAGAATGGAGTATTAATGGGACATCCTCCAGACGATAATCTCTGGAGGTAAAAATTTGAAAATTCTTATAGTCCCTTGAAAATCAAAACAGAACATTTAAAAGTTCAAAATAGTCAAATATACTGAACCATAAAGTTTTGCATGTGGAATAGCATTATTGGCCTATGAAAATAAGCATTTCAAGACCCTGGCTCTCAAAGGGACAACAAGTGTTTTCATTGTCCCTATTCCAGACACATATAAAGGTGATCAGAAATGTTAGGTCTAGCAATGGTTTCTAATTGTTGCCCTTCTGGGAAAACAGGAAATTCAGGTGCAGAAGCTATGACTAATCCCTTCTTGTATGAGCTGCAAGGACTGTGGTGCTTGGCGTATTGACAGTTGAGATTTTTGAAGACAATTAAACATTGAGCTACTGCCTGTAAAACCCACTTGTCTGTAGTATGAGCTGCCAACAAGTTAGATATTCCTGAAAGTTTCCTCCTAGCTTAATGGAGAAAGGGACAGACCAGAACGTAATCATTTTGATTTTTTAATTTGTTGCTTGTTAGTGTTATTGTTTCTGTACTATGATCTCTAACCTTGATATTGATGGTTAGATGAAGGTTTGCTGTAGAAATTCTTTGGTTAGTGGGATAATTTCTGTAAAACTATTGGACTGAAGAATAGTACATTTCTTTCATTGCAGACCTTATCTTTTTTAAAACCTTTAATATTAAGATCATGCACATCATATCTTCACACATAGCTTATCCCATCCATCTTAAAACATTCATTTGTATTTGTAAATACAACACCCATAGTTTTTATGCTATTGTTGATACATTGTCCAGATAGCCATGGTGGTGCAGCGGTAGCTTTCTCGCCTCACAGCAAGAAGTTCTCCCGTTCGATTCTCGGCTGGAGTGCCTTCTGTGTGGAATCTGCATGTCCTCCCCATGGGTGAGTGGCATTCGAAAGTCATGCATGAATGGGTGTGTCTTCGTTGAAGGTTGGGCATTGAGCTGGCACCTCAGCACCGTAAAAATCTACTGCCAATCATTAGTGGACCGGAGTACCACTGTGGTGACCCCTAACCGTGAAAAGCTGATACATTGTCCCCACTTATATTAGTTCATTCCTTATATGGCACAAGTATACAAGGAATATAATTTAATAAAGTCAGGAAGGTGTATCAAAGAACACATGTATGCTTCTTGTTTTGTGTGCAATGGGCTATGATTTGAAAACAGCCCAAAGGTAATCTTTATCCACCACTGGCCAGATGCATTTTCTTTGGATGTGGTGTGGGTTTCAATGCTCTTTCATTGAATGTGAGTTTCAAGGGCAGAGAAGTATTAATGCTAAGTCTATTTTCATTGTGAGACAGTATTGCTTTGTTTAGCAGATTCCTATTAGTGTTTGTGCATTGTGCTATAAAATGTAAATATAAAATCCAAATAATCATTGTAGAAGTAAAGCAGTATGCACATTAGTGTTTATGGTAAATGGGGCAAAATAGCCAGGTAATGGGACATTGTAATGGATGCAGGGGGACTCTGGTGCCATATTTTGGTTGTCTGTTCTTCAGTTTGTGTTTGAAAGCTGGCATCCCACAATTCCATTGTAGTGGGTGGGGGTTATGTAATTATGTATGCAAATTTTATGCTAATCAGTGTACAGATTTGTACCTATTTTTCATGGGCCTTGTCCAAATTTTTGATGTTTCGAGGTTGAGAGGTCTGCATCTGACCTTGGGCATGGTGGTGCCACTGCCACTCCTAGACATGTCAGTTCCCATGTTTGTGCCAGGAGACAGTGAACTGTCCACTCTGCCATGTATGGTCCACAGCTGTCCAACATACCTATGTGTAGGGCTAGCACCTGGCTTGACTGTGTACATGCATACGCTCAAACATCACTGTCACATGCAGGTCACCAACAGACACACACAGCATCTCTATATGGCCCAGCTGACCAGCACCCCTTCCTGACTCACACACATGATGTGAACTGTTTGGCACAGCCTAGGCCTCTAGCACCCATACACCACACCCTGTGCATGTGATGATACCTGTGCCACATCCCTGCCATCCATACCATCAATGGAGGGACATGCAAATATGTGTTTGATGCACAGGGTGAATATATTACATTACATGACGTTTTGTAGTGTGGTAGTGTTACGACAGGTGCTATGTGCTGACATGTCATATGTGTCATATGTACACATCGAAGTGTTTGTACTTTTTGTTGCATGACATTAGATTGGTGGTAGTGTTGCAGAATGACAGGTGTCTCTCAGAGCTGTTTATGTTTCTGTTCCAGGGGTCTGAGTGGCTATTCTGTGGGGACTTGGTGGTGATACAGCAGCTCAGGATGGCATGGTAGCACAGCTGAAAGATGACATCAGCAAGGTACGGCTGTATATGTGCATGGTTACCTAGGGGTGTATGTGTAGAACATTGTGTCAGGGACAATGGGGGTCACAGGATAATCCTGCATGCATACCCTGTGCCAAGGCCTGCTACCCTTGATAAGTGTCACCTGGGTGTTCTGTACCTACAAATGTAGGGGGTGACAGGTAGCATTTATGCCTAGGTAGATGTGGGCTATTTAGCACCAGCAGCTAGTCACAGGGCCTTACAGTGTGGAACTATTGCACACAAAGAGGTGAGACAGGCACACTCCTGCAAGGGGATATAGTTACAGACACACACTCACAGAGTTGCCCTTATTGATATTAGAATCCCTGTCTAGTAGTATACACTATAGCACTAGAGCACATCTGTGTTAAGATTGACAGCCAGTGATGTTAAGGTGGATGACATTGGTAGGACTGACATGGAGGCCAGTGCTGAGGAGGATGCTAGTCACAGGGTCATACAACTATTGACCATTGCACAGGCAAAGGCCCAATGGGCAGGTCTGTACTGCTGTGAGGGAAACACACACACACACACACACACACACACACACACACACACACACACACACACACACACACACACACACACACACACACAAGGTGGCTGATGTGAGATTATAACCCCCACCCATACCTCTCAATTGTACAGATTTTCGTAGAATGTCCAGATTTTTGCCTCAAATATTTGGTCTGTTCCTCATAAAATCAGTGGTTTTCTGGCTAATCATGGAGTAATGAAGTCATTGAATAATGACTTATATTTGTATTTCAGACTTCGTTTCCTTCAGAAAATGCATGCTAACACAAATCTTGTTATTCTAGCAGCTTTTTAAGTTTATAAAGGCAATATTTAAAATCTGTCCCTATTTTTGGACCTGTGATCCCCCCATTATTTTAGGCTTTGTCCAGATTTCTTATGTTAAGAGATTGAGAGATATGCCCCCAACTACCTACTCTTACACACTACAGCTCACAGTACTTACTGCACACACCACCGGTTATATCTGGTGTATATGTAGCTGCAGCCATAGTACTTGTGGGCTATGCAAAGCAGGTTTGCCTTACACAGCCTGTGTGGCCTGCAGAATTTGCCAGCTTTATGCTGTTAGTGTATCTAGTGTCATAGCAGTGGGGTACCTGTTAATAACCCTGCTATGTTTGTACAGTTACCAGTATTGTCATTTCAGGACAGTTACAGTTTACCAGGTGGACAATTGGCTAGTGACAATATGGCCTCTTCTAGTCCTGCATTGCAGCCATTGCACATTACCCCACCTGTTCACCATTGTCTGTCTACAGGGTGACATTCCACAGGCACAGGTTCTGTGGTTGGGTGGATTATGTCATTATGCAGCTGTAGTCTTTTACCATCAGACAACAGCTGTCTGTGCAGGTGCAGATAACCCCAGCATTCTGCATGTAGGAATGGACATTCCTGCATCCTCACACACACATATACACTTGTGTGTGTGTGTGTGTGTGTGTGTGTGTGTGTGTGTGTGTGTGTGTGTGTGTGTGTGTGTGTGTATATATATATATATATATATATATATATATATATATATATATATATATATATATATATATATAGGCAGATGAGGCATTAGACTTGGGCTGAAATTAGCTAAGTGTAGGAGCATGCCCAGTGTAACTGTCAGTACTTACAAGGTGACTCCAGGCCAGACCTACCAGTACTCCAGTCCGGGATTTTGTGTGCTACAGCCAATTAACTGCTGCAGCTGATTCAACAGTCCAGCACCTCCCTGATATTTTTTCCAATGGATTCCCCGACTGTGTGCCGAATGTAATATATGACTCATACCTATACACTGTGCAGATTATAATAGACTGTATGGAGTTTTGCATCATATGTATGGTCCGTTTTACATAGCATTGTGATTTTCTGGTGTATCAGTGGCAAATCATTATAGACTGACATTAGGAAATGATGACAGACATTTGAGTTAATGACTACATACACACCAGGGAATCCATGCTATTGCATGATCTGTTATTCTCTGCACTTTCTACATTTGTCTGGCCACTAGTTAATCCTTCTCCTTATATTTGGGCCTTTGTCCCACTACTGTTCATGGCTTTGTCCAGATTTCCTGCTCTAAGTGGCTGTAGGTATGCTTGTTGTGGTTAGTCTTCAGACCCATGACTGTACATGTTTTACAGAATGTCCAGTGTTCTGCCCCATATGTCTGCTCTGCTCCTCAGACAGTTGTGTTTTTCTTGTAATATACTACAAAATGGAGCCCACTCAATTGTTGTAAGTACTGACACAGTTACGTGATGTTCTTTACATCCTGCTGCTACTGTGACTTGTTACAACCTGTTGTTATACTAGCCACCTTCTCGGTTACTCAGACCTTGTATAATGTCTGTAGGTTTGGCCCTGTGTCCTTCCATTGTATCTGGCTTTGTCCAACTTTCTTGCAGTAACAGATTCTGATATATTGACAGTCTGTGGGACTCCTACCATAGGAGTATCTCAAATACAAAAATTGTAAGTGCAGCCAGATTTGAACCATGAACACCACCAAGCATGCTAATGTACTTAGCACAATCAGCCACACCAGCCACCAGAAAGGGAGGTTTAATTCCTCAAACTATCAACAGCAGTCAGACATACACTTTGACCCCTGCATATTGTGGAAATAGAACATGTAGCCAGGCAGTTTGGGACAGCCCTGGGATTGTGTGATCTGTTGCTATATCCTTGCAAACATACTGTTACTGCAGTTGTATGGGAGCAAGGTTGTGTTGGGGATAGGGGACTCTGGCATTGACAGTTGTGCATCTCTTCTTAGACCCTGCTGTTTGGTATTTCCCTTGCACAGTGCAGTGGGTTTTGCTGCCTTTTGGCCTAATGTTTATTATGGAGCAGCCAGTATTGGACTGAGTACCTGTTGTCCCACATAGCTGTTAGTTCTCTGCAAGTAGCGCAGTAGCCCACTCTATTCCCTTGCATACATGCAGCAGGTCCATACATATGCTACCATAGTCTAGTACCCCATACATTTGTTGTAAAGGAGAGTGACTTACCTTGTGAATGCAGCAGTTGAGATACCTGTGTTTCAGGGCTGACCTTGTCTGATGCACAAAGTACACAGCCAATACATGGTTGTGTGGTGTGGCTGGCATCCTTTTTACTATGTATGTGAGTTGGAGTAAGGTGTCATTCCCTAGGAACCTAGGTTGTAAGTGCATGTGCTATGCATTGCTTGTTTGCCAAGCCCAGGGCATACTGAACACGCCTATGTCTGCCTACAGGGATAGCCTCAGTGGGTTCCTCCTCCAAGTCCCCCTGTGGGTGTGGCTGTGGGGACCTTGACACTGGTGGGGGCTGTACGTCCCTTTCCTGTGATGATCCTGCTGCAGATGTTTCTGTAGGATCATATTGTGTAGCATAGCACATACTGTCAACATCCATGCACATGTGGATAGAGACTACTGCAGGGCTCCACCAGATATACTGAGGCAGTGGAACTGTGACATGAGGAGCCCAAACTCTATGATGTTCCTAGTTTGTGTGTGTGCCTCACTATGGTGTTCTTCGGTAGGTGTGTGTGCATTTCTGATGTGTGTCATCATCCATGGTTCAAGTGTGTAGCCAGCATCCCCCAGTAGATGGCCGTATGGGATGTTCCCCCTGGCAAACATCTGGTACAGATGTGATATGTGGCAGATATGGGAGTTTTGATAACTGCTAGGGTTGCAGGCACACACATTCATGATAATGCTCTGGGCGTTGCACATGACCTGGCAGCTGATGGAGTGATGCTCCTTGCGGTTGATGTAGACTCTACCCTCCTCACCAGGTGGTTCTTTAATGTGTACAGGAGTGCAGTCTATGGCACCCAGTACCTCAGTGTAGTGTGCTATATGGTAGAAGAGATGCATACTGCTGGCCCTCTCCTCAGAGGTGTGGGGTAAATAAATGTGCTCACCGGCATGTGTTTGCATGTCGGCCAGGAACTGATGGAGTACCCTGGATGGTATGCCTGTGAGACCCCATCATGTCCCCAGTTGATCTTTGAAAAGTACTTGTAGTTAGTATTCTAAGGGCTACACATGCCTTTGTTTCCACTGGGATGGATTCCCCTCTGTTGGCTCTGGGTCTGAGTTGAGAGTAGCAGACCTAAGTGAGTCCTTATAGTATGTCCCTCTCCACCCCGTAGCACTCTACAATCTCCAGCTCATGTAGCTCCTGGAAGGTTACCTGGGCCTGAACACTTTTCTCCTTCTCAGTTTAAGCCTATTTGTCAGTGGCAGCATTAGCACTGACCTCAGCCTCTAGCACTTACAGATGCAGCAGAGCAGCAGCAGCCCCTAGCATTTTATCAGTTAAAATTCCAAGTCTGTACTCCAGTGGTGCAGAGTATGGGGGAAAATCATATTGTAGGGTTTATGCATACTTTATAGTGCTCTGCTGTAGGTGCAGCCTGCGTGATTGGATAACTATGATGTATTCCACCTGCCAGGTACATCACTGAGGGGAAGTGGTACAGGGGTTATCAGTATTTTATACATGATTGAGTTTCCCAAGCAATTTCCTTTTTTTTAACTCTCTTCTCTGATGAGCACTGCGGCATGGTACTCAATCCCGCAGCACTGGCATAAACACTGCTCACCAGTCTAGACACACCACAATGCACGGGCATGCTTAGCATAGCTTACACCAGCTAAAACATGCACCCCAAAGCTAAACAAAGCTTAGCAGCACTGGACACACACCCCCTGCTTAGTTGACTGGTGCGACGTGCGAACGGGTGCCACTGAGCTCCAATCCACGTAAACATATAGTGACACACCCCCTTTTGATGTCAGCTAGCTCTTCTGTGGACACCAACTTGGTTCTGGGACTACACAGATTTTTTCTGCAGACACAGTAGCCCATTTTTGCTATTCAATAACCCCAGCTCATTTGCATACAAATCTGTACACATAACTTGGATAATTCACTATTCCAGGGCCTGCCTTAGCAGCCACTGAAATCTACCATTGTACATACTCCATGCAGTACACTATAATGCAATCTTCTCACATATTTCTTATTTTTAGTTTTTATAGTTTTTAATATTTTTTTTTTGCATAACCGCATGTTTGTGTGCTGCTGCTCACTATGCAAATGTAATAAGTGCATTAAAAATTAATTTCTTACATTATTTTGCATTATTAATTGGACACACAGGGCAATGTTTTGCACATATCTATGCATACTATGCAATTTCTGACCTTCTAAATGGGTTTTACAGCCCCTGTTCCATTTTTACTTTCTTGTACACAGAGATTTTCTGTGTACACTTCAGACACCAACACAGGGTCTGCAGGACTGCCTGTCTGGTTGCTGGATAACTCCAGCACCCTCATTTGCATGCAGTTCACCTGCTTATTAGGTGATTTGCATGCCACAGATACTTCTGTGACTGCAAGCTCGTGCAAGCCCCTCTGCTCTGTTTACTCGATCTCACGGCTGCTTACTTCCATGTAAACTCCATGCCACTATGCCTACATGGAAAATTTATCCATGTAGGCTTTATTGAATTCTCCCAAAATCTTAATTGGGTTGTTTGGAAATATCTTATTAATTAGTATTCTGCTGATCACATTAGCTACCTTTTTTTGTTGTTACTTTTTTATAAATGTTCTTGTTATTTGCTTTGGTTTTATACTCCCTTAAGGGCTGGTGGAGAGGTGCCAAGAGTAATAAAATTTTGCCTGCATCCATTTGTATTTTATTTTCTCATAATAAAAAGGGAAATCCTTTTATGTTGTACAACTTATAAGTAAGGGCATAGCATCCAGGTCCAAAGAAGTTATAATCCCACTGTATTCTGCCCTTATCAGACCAGTCATAGAGTACAATACTCCCTTCCATACATATCTGACCAGGCATATTCAGCAACTAGGGTGAGCTCAGAAGTTCCTTACAAAAAATACAAGGTGTACCAAACTTGCTTTATACAGAGCACCTTAAAGCCCTTTCTCTCTACTCAGTCTCCAATAGATTGCTGAGAGGTGATCTATGCCTGGTATGCAAGACATCTACAGACACCACACTTATGAATCTCCTCCATATTCTGACATCTGACAGTACCAGAAATACAAGGTCTAGAGACCTGAATTTTGTGTTACTTAAACAGAACATGCTGGAAAGACAGATATGTGTCCCAGAGACTGTCCTTCCTATGGAACAGACTTCCCATCTATGTGAAACTGAGCTAATTTATTACCCAATTAAAGCTCAACCTAGACCAGTGGATGAGGAATAGGAAATTTATTTCAGGCCTGCTACCCACATTTCTTATGGACAGAGGCTTATAAATGCCTGAACTTCAATGTTTTATTTGGATACAGGGCATCATTTTTCTTTCAGGAAAACGTGGCTAGGCTAAGAAAGGTCTCCCGAGTTGTTAGCCAAGTAACAATCTATGAATTTATTTTTAAATTGTGTTAAAAACACGAATAAACTTCTGATTATGACCAAGGCAACCTGACTTTAGTTACCAGCCCTGGCACCTGAGGAGCTGGTGTTGGTGAGAGACAGTAGATTGATGAGTGTCAAGCTGTTCAGCCATCTTAACAGGAAAAGATTGGAGCATATGTCTGAGGTGACCATTGCATATTAGTATTACTTGATAAAACAGGTGCATGTCTCAAGGTGGACAGGGCTTTTGAGGGCTACATAATTCACAGTAGGGGATGACATACCTCACAGTGGCCTATTGCCTGTTCATTTGGACAGTTTTGGGCATGGACTGGAAATCTAGGGCTATAGAGAGAAACTCATGTTCACCTGCTGACATGCTCACTGCTCTCTCCTACAGGAGAAATGTTCTCATTCCTGGAGGAAAGAAGGGTCAGCAGAGGAGCTGAGGGAAGGTTAGATGGTCATTCTGAGACTAGAGCAAAAAATAAATGACTAAATAAATAAATAAAAATGAAGCCGCACAAAACCAATATCATTAAAGAATAAATGCCTCATGTACAGAAGTTAAAGATCTTCACTATTGAAATGTTTCAAATACAAAATTATCCACAAACAGTGTACATAGTAAATAACTTCATTTAATCCCAAACATAAATATTTATATTTAAAGTGAAGAAAACGTATTTGGAAAAGTAAATGTCTGCTTAATTTAACATAAGCACTTTTTTATTTACATCTGAACAACCCGAAGACACATCCTGCTGTGTTCAAGTGTTGTTCATTAACTTCAAGTGGTAAAATTCCTGATAATTTATTGTGCAAAATATTAAAAGCATAAAGCCAAGTAAACAGATAAGTGCTTTTATCTCTTTGTAACATATACCTAGAGACTTCATTAAATATCAAATTAAGGTCATATGACCCTTTTTATACTGTCTAAATCACATGGCTAAATTTTAAACATTGAGACAAAAAGAGCTGAAAGAAATATTGTCACGGTATAAAAATCATAAAACCATGCAAAGAGTTAAGTGCTTTCATCTGTATGTAACACATATCCAGAGACTTCATCAGAAATCAAATTAAGGTAATATGACCTGTTTTTATACAATCTAAATCACATGACTAAATTTTAAATTTTAAACTTGCAGCTAAAAACATCTTAAAGAAACATTGTCACTATTTTATCACTTTGTATTCTTATGACAAGCCGCCATGTGATTACTGTTAGGGCCACTTGAAAGTGGACTTGAACAATGTACATAACAACTTAAAACATATAAAATGTGAATATAAATACATACCTGTTAGGGGAAAAATATAAAAAATAAAAAAATGTGCAATAAGCACTTTGCATGTGTGCACATCCTTAAACTATTACTTTGTTGAAGCACCTTTTGATTTAATTACAACATTCAGTCATTTTGGGTACACACCTGCCATCAATCAAAGATACTCTGATTTACCCCAAATAAAGTTCATCTGTCCTAGTAGGATTATCCTGACATTTACACACTTGCCTGCTACAGCAAAAGCCATGGTTTGCAGAAAGCTTACAAAGCATCAAAGGAATCTCATTGTTGAAAGGTATCAGTCAGGAGAAGGGTACAAAATAATTTCCACAGCATTGGATATACCATGGAACATAGTGAAGACAGTCATCATAAAGTGGAGAAAATATGGGACAACACTGACGTTGCAAAGAACTGGACGTCCCTCCAAAATTGATGAAAAGACAAGACGAAAACTGGTCAGGGAAGCTGTCAAGAGACCTACACTAAGGGAGCTGCAGGAATTTCTGGCAAGTACTGGTTGTGTACTGCATGTGACAACAGTCTCTCATATTCTCTATGTGTCTGGGCTATGGGGTAGGGTTGCAAGATGGAAGCCTTTTCTTACACAGAAAAACATCCAGACCTGGCTAAAATTTGCAAAACAATACATCGAGTCTCCCAAAAGTATGTGGGAAAATGTGTTATGGCCTGATGAGACCATAGTTGAACTTTTTGGCCACAATTCCAAAAGGTACGTTTAGTGCAAAAACAACACTTCGCATTACCAAAAGAGCACCATCCCCACGGTGAAGCATGGTGGTGGCAGTATCATGCTTTGGGGTTGCTTTTCTTCAGCTGGAACTGGTGCTTTAGTCAAGGTGGAGGGAATTATGAACAGTTCCAAATACCAGTCACCTTTGGCCCAAAACCTTCAGGTGTCTGCTAGAAAGCTGAAGATGAAGAGGAATTTCGCCTTTCAACATGACAATGACCCCAAGCATCCATCCAAATCAACAAAAGAATGGCTTCAGCAGAAGAAAATTAAAATTTTGGAATGGCCCTGCCAGAGCCCAGACCTAAATCCAATAGAAAATCTGTGTGGTGACCTGAAGAGGGCTGTGCACAAGAGATGCCCTCACATTCTGACAGATTTGGAGCATTTTGCAAGGAAGACTGGGCAAATATTGCCAAGTCAAGATGTGCCATGCTGATAGACTCCTACCCAAGAAGACTGAATGCTGTAATTAAATCAAAAGGTGCTTCAACAATGTATTAGTTTAAGGATGTGCACACTTATGCAACCAGCTTATTGTATGTTTTTTATTTTTTATATTTTTCCCCTAACAGATTTGTTTGTTCTTCAATTGAATTGTACAGGTTATAAGTCACATTAAAGGTGGGAAAAGTTTTGAAATGATTGATTGTGGTCTTGTTTTTAGTTATAGGTCACATTAAAGGTGGGAAAAGTTTTGAAATTATCTATTCTGGTCTCATTTTTTTATATCACAAAAATCTGGCATTTTAACAGGGGTGTGTACACTTTTTATATCCACTGTATGTGTGTATATATATATATATATATATATATATATATATATATATATATATATATATATATATATATATATATATATATATCCCACATCCCATGCTACTTATATATTCTAATTCCAAGATTGCACCACAGTGAGGAAAATGGTAATTTTCCCGATCCCCACTGTAGTGCGATCCACTTCAAAACACCAACACTGAAAACTGCAAACATAAGCTATATTTCGATGTTTCAGAGTCGACAGGATTTGTGTTTGCAGCTTTGCTTCTTTGCACCTCCGTCAATGACCTTCTAACAGTCTTGGTAAGTCACTTCAACAATTTGATAGTAAACCGATATATATATATATATATATATATATATATATATATATATACACACACACACACACACACACACACACACACACACACACACACACACACACATATGGGTCTCCTTCACATCACTTAAAACCCATTTGACTGACTTTCATTTCGAGACCAAATCAACTAATTTCAAAATACTGAAAACTCATTTGATTGAATCTCATTTCACTGAAAGCTTGCAATGCTAAATTTCAAAAGACTAAACATTAGACCATAGGCAAACACACTCACAACACTAATAACTACCTCTTTCCAGAACTTCAAAACTACTTACTTACCCTCTTAACAGAAACTGGACAATATAAAACCAAACTAAGTGGGGGGTTATGCACACCCCCCAGACTATATATACTAACTCCAGGATCGCACTACAGTGGGAAAAAGGGCATATACTTTTTATTTGACTTACAGTACTCTACACACTGCCAGTACTGCTTGGAAAGCACAAAACATCTGCCATATTACTTTAGATACTTCCCATAAAAATGTAAAGCGACATACCCACATTTAAAAACATTACAACACTACTTTTTACATGACTGTCAGTATTCTGGCAGTCAGCACTGTAAGTCACAGAAATTCTTTTTATCTCAAACAAGTCACAGGTGAATGGAAACCCACATCATGTCTATGGTTTGCAATTCAGTGAAATAATGAGATTCAGTCAAGTGAGTTTTCAGTATTTTGAAAAAGAAGTGATTTGGTTTTAGTGAAATGAAAGTCAGTCAAATGGGTTTTAGGTGATGCGAAGTAGACCCATATATATTTATATATATATATATATATATATATATATATATATATATATAGATATGTATATATATATATATATATATATATCCACACACACACACACACACACACACACACACACACACACACACACACACACACACACACACACATATCTGTTATTAAACTATGACAATGAAAAATGTAACTTATGAAATACACATCCATTATTTTTGATAAGCTTTTATCTTAAGGAGACTCATAATTCTGATGATGTCATTGAGACCAGGTGGTTTTGTGGCATTTAAAAATATTTGCCACAATAGTTTGCATTTTATGTTGGGAAGACTAAATGGCATTTCAAAGACAGAAGTCTGTATCACCTTGGTGACATTAGACTAGGAAAGGATGCCAGTGCTTTGTCTAAACATCTCCAAGAGAATGCACAATGAAAGTTTATATTTATAGTATTAGAATTACTACATGATAATCTTCACGATGGTGATTTATATAATAAAAACAGAGGTCTAGCAGATCCGATGGATTGCTGATTTGCAGGCTGATCAGCTCCCTGGATTGAATGTGATGATTCTGTGAAACTACTGTTGAAAGGAAGGAGATTTCCTAGATAAAATTTTAATTTTAACTGGTTGACTTTGCTTCAAAGGGGAGGAGCACTAGCATTAATGCAGTATTTGATGAAAGGAAGAAGATTTCCTAGATGGATTTTAATTGGTTACTCTTTGCTTTAAAGGGGAGGAGTACTGGCAGTACTCAGCTCTATGAGTTGAAAGTGGTTATCCCTGTTTCTATGCCTGTGCTGTTTTTAAGACATTTTATTGTGTTATTAGTTAGTAAATATTTCTCTGTGGTGGCCTAGCTCTGCTTGTTTCCTAAATATTTTTGTTTTGTTGAGCAGCCTTTAGTTTATATATTTTTACAGTTTAGTTTTGTTTTAACTTCTGGATTGCACATGATGGAAGGAATGAGTTTTGAACTGAATTTATGTGCTGGTGAAGACTCACAAAGTAAGCAAACAAGTTCATATACTAGCTGGACACTGCCAGATGTATTGGTGAGTAAGAATAACCCATTGCTCAAATTAAATCTTGGTGATATAGCACCAGAAGTAACAGACACACCTGTTAATACTGAAGTATTTGATCAGATTTTTTTCAGAAGTGAAAAACGCTGCATATAGACTGAATTGTTTACAATGACCGCATTTCCACCTTCAAGTATGTTTGCACCATCACATTATCCCAAGGGGCCTGAGAATAAAATGCATGCCTACCTACAGCAGCTCTCACCCTGATCTACTGGCTAGATGGCAGGCAATCAATCTTGAGACAAGTTCTCGGTCTATATACTGATAGATTACTTTAAACCTTATGAGAGTGAAACAACTAAATTCATTGAAACAAAGCAGTCAGAACTGAAGAATGCAGCCCTTTATGATACATTTCTAGAAAAGACTGAAACCTTACAGCACAATTTAACTTTTTATGATGTGAAGTTAAAAAGTGTAAAGAGCCAGAAATTAACCAAGGATTACCTGGACTTTAAACAAGGGAATATTTTTGAGTGGCTGGAAGCACAAATGGATGTTAAAATGAAGGATATAAATCCAGAAATCTGTAAAACAACTACAATGACCGTTTTTCAAAGCTTTAAAGATGATTATCCATGGCCAGCCCACAATGCTAAAGAAATAGATAGTAGAGCTGACAATACATCTGATCTAGTTAGCAAACATACGCCACATAGCCCTCAGAATGACATAACATCAAGAACGAATGAGACAAAATCCAATAAGAAAGGATCTGGACTGAGCATCTTTAATTTAGGAATGAAACCTAAGGAAAATGTCCCTCATATTCCATTTTTTTCAGATCTACCTGCTCAACTCAGAGAACATCTCCCATACAAAACACAGTCAGTGAGCCGAGGCAGGAAGAAAAGGAAAGTTATACATTAGAAGGCTTAATATCTGATGACATCTTGGTTGTGAATTTGTCTAAATGTTTACTAAGTAAAGGGCTAACATTTATCCCAGCCCTTAAATCTTGATTAAGTGAATTTACATTAGATATAAAATGTTTTGGCAGAAACATCACTCTTAAGAATATGTTTAGTCAACACAATAGACAGGATGGTCCTACTATCTTCAAGATACCTAGTACTCCTGTACTACCTTTTCATCCAGTGGTTGAGATGTTTACATGTATGTGTGAGATTGAGATTGATGTAGCCGACATGAGACATGGGAATAACCATAAAGGGATCTATAATATGAATACAGAATAAAAAAGACCTCTGGGTGAGTTTATGTACAATGATGCCATCATTTTTAAGCCATCTGATAAGGGAGGGGCCATTGTTGTTCTAGATGTAGATGGCGATCATATGAGAATGGCGGAAATGCTCACAGACACACATATTTTCAATTCCAAGAATATATGGAGGGATAATATTGTTTATTATGGATTATTTGTTGATGACCTTTTTCTCCTGTGGTGTGACAGTGACAATGAACTTTCTTACTCTGTTGAGTACATAGCATGTACCACCACTTTTTTGCAATTTGATGTCTACAGATCCACTCGAGTAATTGAGTTTTTAGATGTAACATTATTATTGGATGATCAAGAAAGATTTAATACACAGATACATAAAAAGGACTGTTGGAAGAACAACCTTCTGCATAGGGCAAGTATGCATTCTGAACATGTATACCCGCATAATATCAAGGGACAGTTACTTCACACCTCTAGATTATGCAGTGATGAAGAAGTATATATGAAGGAAACTGAACAGCTAGTGAAATGTCTTCATGTTGACAGTTATAGACAAGAAGAGGTCCAACAGGGACTCTGGACCAGTAGAAATATGAGAAGAACAAGAAGACATCTTTACTTTTCAGAGAACACTACATCAGAACCAACCTGTCCCATACCACAGCAAGATAACAGTAATAAAAGTGGCTTAAGATGCCTGCTTACATATAGCAGTGATGTCTCACAGGTTTGTGAGATTATTAAGAAGAATTGGCACATACTAACAATGGTTGACAAAATAAAAGACACAGTGGGTGCAATTCCGAAGTTTTGCTTTAAAAGTAAGATGAATTTGAAGAGACTTCTCTGCTATAAGGATGAGGTTCCATCAAAGAAAACAACCTTGAAGAAGGGACTTTTCCCTGCAGGAAATGCAGGGCAAGTGCTTCAATTAACAGACATCCTGCTACTAAAAGGTTAAATAAGCTGAAAACCTACGCAGATTGTAAAACCAAAAATATTATTTATGTAGCTACTTCACACTCTAATGGATTTTATGTTGGTAAGACTAATCAGCAGTTCAAAGATAGAATTCTGTATCACCTCAGTGACATTAGACTAAGAAAGGACACCTGTGGTTTGTCTAAACATATCCAAGAGAATGCACAGCACAAGTTTATATTTGTGGCATTAGAATTAGTACATGATAGTCTTCAGCGTGGTGATTTATATCATAAAACAGAGGTTTAGGAGAGCTGATGGATTGCTGATTTGCAGGCTGATCAGCTCCCTGGTTTGAATGTGATGATTACCTTAAAACCACTGTTGAAAGGGAGGAGATGTCCTAGATAAAATTTAAAATTTTAATTTTAATTGGTTGCTTTTACTTCAAACGGGAGGAGCACTGGCAGTGATGCAATATTTTATGAAAGGAAGGAAACGTCCTAAAAGAAGTTTAATTGGCTGCTCTTTGCTTTAAAGGGGAGGAGTACTGGCAGTACTCAGCTCTATGAGTTGAAAGCGCTTATGCCTGTTTCAAGGCTTCTGCTATTTTTATGCTGTTTTATTGTTTTATTAATTAGCAAATGTTTTGCCGTGCTTGTTTTTTAAATATTTTTGTATGAGTAGCCTTTAGCGATTGGGAGTTTATATATTTTTACAGTTTATTTTTCTTATTGTTCTTCTTTCGGCTTTTCCCGGTTAGGGGTCACCACAGCGGAACCCCGGTCCACTAATGATTGGCAGTAAATTTTTACGGTGCCGAGGTGCCAGCTCGACTCCCAACCTTCAACAAAGGCACGCCCTGTGCATGTCTTTCAAACGCCACTCGACCACGGGGAGGACATGCAGACTCCACACAGAAGGCACTCCAGCCGAGAATCAAACGGGAGAACCTCTTGCTGTGAGGCGAAAACGCTACCGCTGCACCACCGCAGCTAGTTTAGTTTTCTTATTAAACTATGATAATGAAAGATGCAGTTTATGAAATATATATCCATTATTTTTGATAAGTTTTCATCTTAAGGAGATTCATAATTCTGATGATGTCATTGAGACCAGGTGGTTTTGTGGCATTTAAAAATATTTGCCACGATAATTAGCATTGCTCCATTATTATAATCCATGGGCCAACTTTTGAATTAATATCTACTTTCTCCAATATTGCGAACTGGAAACTATGTTCATTATTAGTAGAAATATGTTTATCTAATGCATTGGTGGTCTTAGCCTTCCTGATCTCCTAAAAATGTTCATATATTCACTGTTTAAGCTTTTGTTCATTTTTTTCCTATGTAATAGGTGGGGCATTAAATGCATACTGCAACACAGACTACTCCCTTTGATTGGCAGTTGTATGACCCTATAATGTGTATTTTCTTGTATTTAATCAATAACTCATCCACGCAGTTTATCTGCTTACACTGCTGACAAGTGCCAGATTTTGACATCTTTCCTGTTGTAGATTTTGGCACCTTGTTTATATTATCACATATGTTTTTAAAATTAGTTCCTTGTTTATAGGTGATTTTTTGACTGGGTTCCCAAATGTTCATAGAAATTTTTATCATTCATGATCAACTGCCAATTTTTTTTCACAATATCAGAAATAATATTGTCATCAGTACTGAAGGTTGTAAAGAATGATAAAGGGCACTCCTTATGAAGGTTGCTATGTTCTGCTGTATTACTGGAGATCTGCTCTCTGCTATCAGGAGGATCATAAATATTTCTGCTTGGCATCCACCCGCTATTGTTAATAAAGGTGTATAGATCCCTAACTGCCTTTTTTTTCAATGACTTTTTTCTATATAGAGTCTATCAGTTTTAATGGATAAGCTCTACTGAGGAACATTTGGCAAAGGTTGTTACATTTGTCTAAGAAATCCTTGTAGAGAGTGACCATTCTGGCAGCTCTAACCATCTGATCCTTGATAACTGCTCGCTTTTGATGAATCAGATATTTACTGCTGAAATGAAGAAAGCTGTTGGAATAAGTAGGCTTTCTATATATTTTTGATGTAAAACAATTTCGAGTCAGATCCTTCGATAATAGCACATCGAGATATACAATGGAATTATTACCGATGGTATGGGTAAACCTCAAAAATGAGGTTGTACTGTTGAGGTACTCCATAAATGCCTCTATATGCTCAGTGGGTCCACTCCAGGTAATGATTGTATCTTCTAGGTAGGGAGTATATGCCTCGATGTTCCCAGGCCTTCATAAAAAATTAAATTATTATGGAGAACTATTTCCATCAGATGACTTAAGGTGTTCATGGTTTAAATTCATGTTCTGGGCAAGATATTCTGCAAACCAGTCTAACCCGATGTGATGGGGAATGCAACTATAAAAATTCTGTCCATGGATGTCCCCAACTGGTTGCATTGAGTGAGAAAATCCCACAAATCCTTACAAAAGCGAGGAATGTTGGTAACAAGGTCTTTTAAGTTTATAATCTATAAATTTAGCTATGGGACTTGTTTCTGAAATACAGGCATCCATGATAGGACACTGGGGGGGGGGGGGTAGCTCCACTGTTGCTTTAGGAATTTTAGGTACCCAGAAGATTGTAGGTATTGGGTACTTAACTGTCATATATAGATGGTCAGCAGGAGTAATTTGGCCCTGTGTCATCATACTTTCCAAATAATTATCTATATTTCTGTAAGAGACATTGATTTCATTGATGGATGCCTCCATATAAATGTCCTGATAAAGGAAATTGAGCATCTCTTGTTCCTAATCAAGTTTGTTCATTATGATGATACCCCCCACCCTTGTCAGGTCGCATGATTCTCAATTGCCCATTAGCTTGACGGTCTTTGATTAACTGCCATTGATCATTACTCAAATTGCTCTTTTTGAGTTACAGTGTTGAACAAGTAAATATCTAATGTCCATTTTGCAAACTCTTAAATATTTGGAGAGTAGGATGTAACTCAGGATTGTAGACATTAGGAACTTTTAAACTAGGAAGTGGCGCATCATTTTCTGAGCTGTTGACTAGTATTCAGAGGTTAACATTCCTGATGAATAATTTTAGTTTCCTGATAATTTTGGTAATGTCTGCTTGCTTAGTGGGGACAAAGGTATAGCCTCTACTGAAAAACAAACTCTGCATGATGACTGGTTATATTATAGCTTCTATAATTATACACTTTGAAATCTTGTGTAGCATTAAAAATACCAGAACAAGTTCTTTCTACTTCTTCTATATGGTCACTGACTACTACCATTTCTGTATACTCTGTGCTCTGAGGTTGTACTGCCTGTTCAGCCATTGTCTATTCATTTTGGGTGGAATTATATATGGTGTATAATTGTTGTTGTCTTTCTTGTTCTGGATCCTCTCTGATTTGTGTGGCATAGGATGGTCTATAGGGTGTTCATCTTCCACTAATACAGTCCCATGCTCATCAACTCCTGGGTCATTATTGTAACTAGACAACTGTCTTCTGTTATGATAGGATCATAGGATCATATGAAGTTACTAGGCTAATAGCACTATGGCCTGTACAAGCCTAGCCAAGTTCTACCCTTATTTCCACAATCAGCACCAATTGCCCCTGTCCAAGATGATCGCAGATGGAACACCCTCAGTGAATGTATGGTTACCTACCCAAACGTCCAGATTGTGTTTGAAGAGGGAAAATGAGATGCGCTGTTAAACATGAAGTGGGAGTCCATTCCAAAGGTGTGGTAACCTATGGGAGACAAGTCTATCCCTCCAGCAGGTTCTATTAATGTCACATACCAGGTTAAGGTCAATAGAGTGAGTAAGACATGTGCCATTTGACTTGTGGCTATACAGCATTTCCAATAAAATAGGGTCAAAGATCAACTTATATGCAAGGCATAAATTGCATTTGAGCAGTCTGTATGAAACAGAATAAAGTGACAGTGATTTCAGATGATCCATATAGGACAGATGCTGAAGATACTGAAGACATTGAATTTTCCTTATGAGGAACCTTTATGGTCTCTCCATTTGCTTCATGTGCTTGGAAAGGTATATACCAAAAGGGGCATTGTACTCAATTATTTTCCCAATGACGGAAGAGTACAGAGAGGTTATAACTTTTTTTCTGGATACAATGCCTACAATATGAGATGAGCAATATAGAATGCCCTTCTTACCACTGTACAGATATGGTGATCAAACGTAAGGTTGCTGTCAACCTGTGTGCCCAGGTCTCTCACCACTGAGTGTGCACTTTGGGTGTTGTTATTGATGTGGTAGTTAACAGGAACATCACAGTTACTGAAAGGGGTGATGCTACAGATACATTTTTTTTGCATTGAGTTTAAGGTTATGACTTTGGCACCAATCATTTGTTTGTGTAAGACTCTCTTGTAGGATGTTGACATAGTTTGGAGATTCTATGACCACTCCTAGTTTGCAGTCATCAGCAAAATTTATCAGCCACAGACCTTTAGTTTTAGCTTGTATATTGGAGAAATAGATTCCAAACAGTAGTGGTCCCAGGAGTGATCCCTGCATTATAATACATAATGCATTCATGAAAATTAACAGTCTGTACAATTATTCAACAGCAAAAGCAAATGAAAATGGAATGGGACTGGAATGTGTATACACAGGGTACGGCTTATCCAAGCTCACCCCATGGACAACATAATAATCCTGATAATAGAAGACAATTATCTGGTTCTACACTCCTCTTTAGTCTTGGTTTTCAAGCTTTGTCTTGCATATGCCTCACAGTGCCTAACTGTCTAGTCTTTATCTAGCATTCCATTACAAGTACGTATATCTTTCTCTTGAGAAAGGAACATTCTGTAGCTTTCCTTGAGAACTGTTATTTCTGCGCATCTCATGCTTAGCCCGCAAGACTGACTTTTCTTTTCTGCTGAACTGTCTTTACCTGAAACTGAATGCATACATGAAAGCCCAAGCCTGGCTCTATATTTTCAGGCCTACTATTTTAACTTGATGTACTATAGTACACTCACCAAAATAAAGTGAAAACCCTCAGTTTAATAAATCGCTATGACTTATTATTAAAATATCCCTTCTATCTCTATAACTTTAAAAACATTGTTAGGTACCCACCATCATGGAGCAGTCTGTTTGCACCACCAGTAACCTGTTTGATTAGCAGCATGAGCATGGGAACAGATGGGTTAGGGAGGATAGGAGTGAGTGGCCATTGTCAACTCACTAGTCCTGGTTGGAGAGAAATGGAGCTGGTTCAACATATGGTTGACAACTAGCAGAAGTAATAAGTGTTGCAGCCACAGAGCACAGGCTGTCTGAGTACATGCTGCCAAATGATGAGTAGCACTCAGTAGCACACAAAGGCTTTTTGGTGTGTGTGTGTGTGTGTGTGTGTGTGTGTGTGTGTGTGTGTGTGTGTGACATAATTTTTACAAGCTCATTCAACTTTATGGAGCGCACGGCAGCTACTGAGGTGAGAGAGCTCCACCAGTAGTCCATTGCACTGGACCACTAGTTGACTCTCTCTCCCCACACTACAACTCTCATAGCTACAAGAAATAATGCACTGATTGGACTTCCTGGTTAGGTACAAGTGGGCCATAGGGCTCACATGTAGCCAAGGGATGCCTAGCTCTCACAAACAAAGGTGACAGCTGAGTACTGAACACATCAGGCAGGAACCTGCAATGAAGGGGTGGGGGAGGACAGTGTTATTATGCACTCATATTTTAACACTTAATTATATGGCACAAAGGACATCCTGATCTACAAATATTAATCATCTTTTGATGAATTAGAAAACAGAGTTCAAAGAATCCTGTATCTCATCATCTATGGATTAATTTACCTTTGCACTAATGATATAACCTTTCATAGTTTGGGTGATTCCACATAGGTTCATAGGTTTATAGGAGATTACTAGGCTGACGGCTTAAAAACCCTTACAAACCTAGTGAATATAATCTGGTTTTACCCAATATATGGCCCCTAGGGGTAAGACGATGGTATGGATTTGAGCCTATGCCTTGAATATCTTACATATTGCCCCTGCCGATAAGGGACATAGGTACTCTTCCAGGTGTGAATTTGAGATTCTCCATCCATTGATCCAAATTGCATTTGAAGATGGCCAAGCAAGGGCTTTGTTTATTGTAAATAGGAATCCTGTTCCATCTCCAGCATGTTTTGCTTGAGTTTCTGACTAAGTTTAGCTCTCTAGATTGGGTGACATTTGTATTGTTTGACTTGTGGAAGTCTAACAGCTCCAGCAGGGCTGGATTTTTGAGTGTCTTGTAGGCCAGGCTACATTTTATCCACAAAGCCATCAAGAAATGCAGAATCTTTCAACCCATGTATATACTTCTAATTCCTATATACTCATCTGTCCATACCTTAAAATACTACCTGATGTTATCGTGTGCATGTTAATGGAAAAAATCCATAAATGTGGAATATATTGAGATAATCAATTGTCCCTTTTCTTAGTCCTGATTTTATTAAATGTAAAAAGGCAGACATCTACTCCTATATTATCTACTTTTTCAACACAAGGCCAAAATCCACTCTTCATTAAACAGAACCAACAGTTTTATTTGCAAGACATAACATATATCTAATTTATCAGTACTGTAAACTGAATAAGTATAATTTCTGAAGTTTCTCACTACATAACTGAAGATCAAAACCTATTGGATTTTTACTAAACTCTCTCTAAACGAGCTCCAAATCCTGGAGATTTTCTATTGTTGAATATCAAAAGGCCAAGTTGTACAAAACAATAGACAAAACTCTAGATATGTATACAAAGAGCATGACACTGAGGTTTCTCTTGTTTTTGTTTTTCTAAATAACAGTCCTATTTGACTTAATTCATTATTCTTAATATCTAACATGTCTTCACTGTCATCAAAACCCCCTTTTCCTGTTTTAACAAAGGTATGAGTTGTCACATCAACATGTATTTTAAAACTTAATCTTTGTTCATCATGTATTCCTAGATCTTTAATAGTGTCTACAGTTTCAAGATGGTGACTATTCATGATTATTGAATTTCATTTAAACTTTCCAAAAGTCAGTGTCTTACACTTAAAAGAATTAAAGTATAAACCTGCTTTGGAAGCCCATCATTTTATTTCTGCAAACTAATTATTTAATGAGCAATCGCCATTGTCAGAAATAACGTCATCAATTTTAGAGGTATTAACATACTTCTATAAAACCCTGTAGAGCTATGTTAACAAGAAAAATAGACAAAGCTATAAAACAATATTGTTCCTAAGTTGCTTCTATCCAATTAGATTTTCTTTACATATACTACTCTCTGTTTTCTTCTACTAATTCATTTTGTAACTTGTTGTATCACATATGGATTCATTTTCAGCAGGTAAAGTACAACTATATTATGTGGCAACTGATCAAAGGCCTTGCTTACATCCAAGTATATAAACCACATTGTTTTCCCCTTGATCTAAATTTTTAGATGTAACACTAAAATGGATGTTAAACTGACTCATGTGTATCTACCCCTCACGAAACCATATTGTACTGCATCAGTATGATTACCACATTTAACAACAAACTGTAAAATCCACAATAAAAAGCAACAGGACCCAGAAACAGCAACTAGTCCAACTTTATTCACTTGTTGTTGGTGTTTGTGAATTTCAACAGTATGATTGCCACATTTATTTGTCTTTAGCAAAATTCACAATTAACAGTATTAAAAAGTTTCCAATATTACATGTTAAGCTCATCAGTCTATAGTACCATCTCAGACCTAGAAATGTTTTTATGTTTAGGTACCACATGTGAATAAACCTAATCCTGGCATACAAAAGTAGTACTTAAAAGTTTGTCAAACACAGTCCTTAATAGATCACTTACCTTTATTATTTTACAGGATAAATTATCTGTGATGTTATTTGGCCCTATTAAGCAAGTAGATTTAATTCTCTGCAAGACAGAATGTATATCATAATATCTCACTTTAGGACAAACTTGTGAGTCTCTTATATCACATAGAAACTACTCTATTTCTTATCTAATCTCCCAAACTAAGAAATGTATTGATTGAAAAGCTCTGTTATTATACTTTATGAATTAATGAGCTTCCAAAAGTATTGATTGAGGGGTAATGATGTATCCCCTTGACTATTTACATAACTGTAGTATATTTTCAATGTTCAAGTTTGAATTAAAAAATTCTCAACACTCAGAATTTCCATGGTTAAGTTTTCTGGTGATACAATTTAATCTCTAAATGGACAATTCTTATAGGCTTTAAAAGCCCTTCTTTTATACTTTAAACACATGATAAATCTAGATTTCCATCTTAACAGATACTGATCTTTCCATAGATACAGTATGTTGGCTCATAATATCCCTTACATTTTTTTCCTTGAAAATGGATTATCTACAATCCTTATTTTAATACAAGATTAATTGTAGCCTATTGCTGTTTGTTAATATCCACTGTTAAATTGTTTACATTCACATTATTTCTGAGAAATCTTACCTTAACCACTCTATTAATTGAAAATCTCACAGTGGTGAACTTAAATTTTCATGTAGTCTGACGTTCCAACATATGGACTGCTCTTTACATTTTCAATTAATACTTCATTGCTAGTTAATACAAGATCCAATGTTACTCCTGTATGTGAGAAATCTCACCAGCTATTCAAAATTATACAAGTTTATCACATCTGAAATGTTAAGATGAAAAACATTTAGCAGCAAAATACTCTTCCCAATTCATAGTTGCATAATTAAAGTCTCCCAAGATTACAGTATATTCTGTATCCAGTAATGACTCAACACAATTTTGAATATTATAATAAAATTCTACAGACACAGTTTAAGTTCTTTAAGTCAGAATAACTCTGACAGCACCCAGAGAGTTTAAATTGTTTAGAATAACACTTAATATTTCAGCTCTGTTTGATTTGTGTTTCATAAACACAGCAAAGGAGTCTTTAGTAAAAAAAATCTCCCCCATTTTGTTTAGAATTATAAAAATTTGTAAATTCTAGTAATTTAATGGCCATACTGCTGCATACTATTCCATGTCCTAGTAATGGCTATAAATCAGTTTATTGTTGTGTAGCCAAAATATTAATCTCTCCAGTCTTTTATGCACACATTGGGCATTGGCATAATTGTAGTTTATAAGAATATGAGATCTATCGTGTCTATATGTTTGTTTTCTGTTATCTTTGTAAGGCCTATATTTCTTTTAGACTTTTGAAAATATATTGGTCTAATCTTATTACCTTTTAGCATCAAATAAATGTCACTACTGTTACTGAAGGGCACTCAGGTATAAAATGAAATAACTCATTAAGGTGACTGAACTTTTTTGAAAATGATGATCCTCTTTGCAGAAATGTGATTCCTACATCAAACAGTATGGATGCATTGCCTCCTTGGTTTATTCACAGAGGATGTTCAAACAGCGTAACACTAATGACTACATGGTGAGCTTCAGGTGGCAAGGGCAGGTTTCCTAATTCTACAGTCACAGACTTCTGATGGCAGGAGCTCAGCCCAATTTTATCTATCCTTTGAGCAACTAAACTACTTCAGAAACAGAGTGTAGATTTGGAGAAGACTTGTAAAACAAGGAAATCGCTTACTGAGACTATTCCATAGAAGAAATAATTCCTTTTTAACATTAACACCTTATATGACAAGAACACAGTTTTAAAGTAATAAAGAGCTTGCAGATGTAGTATTACTACTTTTAGTTCATTACAATAATGATAATTCACCATATCACAGAGACATCTGTATGTCACTTTTCTGTAAACTGTCCAGTGCAGTGAAATTAGTAAGTCCTTATGATATCTTCATTTTTTTCTTCATCAGCGTTTTATAATTATTTTTTTTATCTCCAATCCTTCTTGCATGCTGCTCCTAGCATCAGCCACCATCTGTCTGAGGAAGTCATTTCTACATTCCCTTCCGATCATACTCCCCTTTAGCAAAGTATTAGTTGTTGTTCTTGTATATCTCTTGGAAATGAGAGAAATGTTTTGGCATATGGGTCCCACTTTCTCTTCTGTAATTATAAACATATGTTTAATGAGGTTCTTTGATGTTTCATTGGATGGAATCTGAGATGCAGGTACTGAATCGCAACTCATTTTACCTGAACAGCCTCCACATTGCATCTATTGCTGCAGTAATGATATGTATAGAAATGGTGAGAGATATTGTGCACCTAAATTGCAAAATGGTACCAATCTCAATACATTGTGGGTGATGTCCATGCACTATGCCTCTCATCATCCTACTTGCTTTATTGATTGCTTTACAAAATGCTTCAGTAATCTTTATCTCATTATGTTTACCCCACAGGACAGTTTCGCATTCAATGGTTGTCCATATATTCCCATAATGTACACAGTTTAGAGATTCTGTACCAAAATTCTAACTATTTTTCTATTTTATAATACAGTCTACACATCTTTGGCCCTTCCCAGCTTTCTTTAATTACTTTTTCATTTTCTGTCTTTTATGTTATTTGCACCTGTTACAAGGCTTTGGTGTGACATATCTCTTAAATGTAACCCCTCTTTATTTATTAATGCTATTTAGAAACCTTTAATTAAAACAAATCCCTTTTAGAGAAACGTGGTACTTTTTCACTCACTGTCCATCTCTTTTCTTTGTTTCATTTCATTGATAATTGTGATGCTATTGTAATACATTGACCCATTTCTTTCCCAGTGTGCCATGTCTGCTCTCATTCTTGTATCCCTTTTCAAGTGAATTCAGTGCAGACCACTGGGGAACAGTTTAAAAACCTTTGGCAGAAAAAACAACAGCTCCATTCATTCCATCCTTATGATCCAGTCTTAAGAACAACAAGAAAAGAAATATATTGCATTTACATGAAATCTACCATCCCCATGAACCCATGTTGATGAGGTTCCTGTAAGACACTAAACAAAATGTGCTCTCCTTCATTTTAATAGAAAATCCAATAGATTTGCTTCTGGAAAGGTAAGGCATTCTTTTATTGCCATGTTCCACAGTGTTAATAATTTATACATCATGTTTTCCTGTATCTCCTAGAATGAATCTGTTCTCAAATAGACTCACCAATCCTATGAGTATGCATTTTATGTGAGTGTATATAGCTGTGAGGTTAATTGGATAGAGTGTCATATTGTTCACAGACATTCTAGGGAACTCAGAATATATACAAAATGTAAATTAGACTCTTCTGTGTGATTTTTTAAGCATTCTGACATGACATGATGTCAGAGTGAAAACATATCTTCTAAACTGTAGAAATATGTAGACAAATTAAGAAATATATTGGTTTTCATGAGTTTATATATTTAGAACTACAGTGGTATAATCCTCATTACAAACATATCTTTCTAAACCACCATAAATTTTTTGCTGCAGATAAACCTGTTTGAAAACTGGAAGCTTTGGATTTAGAAATATGATTTGTTCTTTGATGCAAGAAGATTAATTGCAAAGTTTGAGAAAGTACAGTGAAACGTATCCCTGGATGTTGCTGAGTGGAAACTACAAAGGAATTAATTACTGTTTTTAAAGAGGAGCCAGAAAAATAGCACTTAAATATAAATTCAGTAATTATTATCAACCTGGGGTGGCCACGGTGGTGCAGCGGTTAGCGTTGTCGCCTCACAGCAAGAAGTTCTCTTGTTCAATTCTCAGCTGGGGTGCCTTCTTTGCAGAGTCTGTATATCCTCCCTGTGGTCGTGTGGGTTTCCTCCGGGTGCTCCAGTTTTCTCCCACATCCCAAAGACATGTAGTAGGTGGATTGGACACTCTAAATTGGCCCTAGGTGTGCGTGTGTGTGCCTTCTGTGGAAGGTTGGGCACTGGGCTGGCAACTCGACACCGTAAAACTCCACTGACAATCATGAGCAGACAGACGATCCACTGTGGTGACCCCTAACCGGGAAAAGCCGAAAGAAGAATTATTATCAACCTGGAAAAATGCTATTCATATTTTTCAGGAACATAAGATCATAGAGACCGTAGATATATATGTTACTGAGTTGAAGAATAGAGCAGAAAAATAAATTTGGTGAAATCATGCATGGTGGTATTGTAAGAGCGAGACTAATCTGAGAGGAATATGAAATTATGATGCAAGGGACATGCTTTTAAGAGAATCCATCTTGTCTTGTGAAAAGCAGTGGATTTGTAAAGTGCAAATGAAATTAATATTACATAGTTAAAAGAAAAAATGTGTGTACAAAAGTGTGTTAAATAAGAGACAAAATAAGAATTAAAGGTAGGGTGCAAAGGAAATAGAAATCAGGGGATCTTGTTACAATGCTTTGTAACAAACATAAAAGCTGACAAAATAAAAAAGATACTTGTATGAATGAAATGCAAGATTGCAGTGGAAGTGGATATAAGCATGAAAGGAAGTGGTCCCTACAGTTAGCCTAGTCTGTGGAATTTGTGTAGAAAAGGCCATTTTGAAAAGATGTGTTAAAAAAACAGAATAAATCAGTTCTAAGCAATGCGTATGCTATTAGAGAGAAATACAAAATTAACTCCTTTTGTATATTGTCAAAGTATACAATGGTGATACTATCAAATACCATCTACATAAGAGATAGTGGGACGGGAATATAGGTCAGATAGTTAGAAACCAATGTTGAGAATTATTGAATGAAATGTGGACTTTAAACTAGAAGAGTGATTTCATTCATGTAATTACAGTGAACTGGAAAACTGTAAAAAAATGTTCAATATGCACAATGCTGAATTATTCATAATGTTTTTCCAAAAGCATTGCCAGATATTTCTGAAAGGCTAAATATTAGTAACATTGATATTGTCCTACCTTGGGGTAAGAGTAAACCTCCTTAATCTTCTTCTCCTTTTGGCTGCTCCTGTTAGGGGTCACCACAGTGGATCATCTGTTTCCATTTCTTCCTGTCCTCTGCATCTTGCTCTGTCACACCAACCACCTGCATATCCTCTCTCACCACATCCATAAATCTTATCTTAGACCTTTCTCTTTTCCTGTTATCTGGCAGCTTCATCCTTAGCATCTTTTTCCCAGTATACTCTCCATCCCTCCTCAGCACATGTCCAAACCAATGAAATCATGCCTCTCTGGCTTTGTCTCCAAACCTTCCAACCTGGGCTGACCCTCTAATATACTTATTCCTAATCTTGTCCACCCTCAAAACACCCAGTGCAAATCTTAACATCTTTAACTCTGCCACGTCCAGCTCTGACTCCTGCCTTTTTGTCAGCGCCACTGTCTCCAACCCATATAACATAGCTGGTCTCACTACCCCCTTGTAGACCTTCCCTTTCACTCTTACTGGTACTTGTCTGTCACAAATCACTCCTGACACTCTTCTCCACCCACTCCATCCTGCCTGTACTCTTTTCTTTACCTCTCTTCCACACTCACCATTACTCTGAGCTGTTGATCCCAACTATTTAAACTCATCCACCTTCACCACCTCTACTCCCTGCATCCTCACCATTCCTCTATCCTCCCTCTTATTCACACACATATACTCTGTCTTAGTCCTGCTGACCTTCATTCCTCTTCTCTCTAGAGCATATCTCCACCTCTCCAGGGTCTTCTCCACCTGTTCCCTACTTTCACTACAGATAATGTCATCTGCAAACATCATAGTCCACGGGGATTCCTGTCTGATCTCATCTTTCAACCTATCCACCCCATTGCAAATAAGAAAGGGCTTAGAGCTGATCCTTGATATAATCCCACCTCTACCTTAAATGCATCCATCTCTCTCATCACAGACCTCACCACTGTCACACTACCCTCGTACATATCCTGTACCACTCTTACATACTTCTCTGACACTCCCGACTTCCAAGTTCAAAGATCTCTCTATTAACACTAGATATTATTTTATTAAAATGAGAATCAGTTAAATGTAATTGACCAATCCCATTATGATAACATCCACTGGAATCAAAGGTAGCTATCCTAAATTTCTTAGTATACAGATGCTGATTTACAAATGCAGTTACTTAATGATTTTATAACAAAAGATGGTCTAAGCAAAAGTTATTCATAAAGAAAAAAAACTCCAGTTTTATTATTCAGTGCTGATACAAATTAATACAAGTTGTATACAATGCTTGATGTCAAAGCTGACAACAATAATAGATCCACAACAACTGAGAAAACAAAAGTCTGGTGAGAAACAAGAGGCACATCTGGGATAGTGCAAACAAAGAGCAAACAAAGAACTTCAGTGTGATGTCTTGGCTAGGAATTTTTCTTGGCATTTTGTCAGCAGCAGATGTTGCCCAAGTAACTGAAGGGTTGGAAAGCACTGTGAACCTAAGAGCTTCTTTATTGGTGTGGACAGCTCAACATGAAACAGTAGTACAGAGTAGTATAGAGTTGTGCCATCTGCAGTGCATTCTGTAACAACAATCATTAACATGAATTGGCTGCATGCCTCATTACAGATCATCTGTGTTGCTGAATGAATACTAATTGTATTATGCATCTTATATGTTCAATTATTTCAGGTTCCCTGAAATAATCAGATGGAAAAAAATCCACTGCAGAGAGTCGATTCTGTCACCATCTCAGCAGTTATGAGTAGAAGTTTAGAAAGCAGATCAACTACTTTGCTACACTGCTTCCTAAGAATTAATTTAAATTGTGGATAATACTGG
The DNA here is from genome assembly GCF_019279795.1 of Protopterus annectens. NCBI lineage: Eukaryota > Metazoa > Chordata > Ceratodontiformes > Protopteridae > Protopterus > Protopterus annectens. Next base: position 378,124,864 of record NC_056739.1, on the reverse strand, counting down.
AAAGAGATCAGCAGAGACACAAATACATCTTTGACAAAAATTATAGAAAACTAACACATTTTCCAAAAGCCAGTGGAAAATCTGCTATCTTAAGCTAAAGAAAGAGATAAATCAGCAGCAGACCCAAGATCTGTGCAGTTCATGGAGAATATGATAGAATGTACAGATAACATCATATACATTTGTCCTAGACAAAAACATCAAACTGAAGTTCCAGAAAGATGAGCAACCTTAAGTGTCACAGAAGATGAGCAACCTTAAATGTCATAGACAGTCATATTATGACAAAACAGAGACTGTGGAAATGTCCTGTAACAGCCAGTAGTTGCAGAAAGAGACTCTGAAGTCACTTATTGCTGGTATACAGCATGAACTGTTCCAAAAAAAATAAAAATAAAAACAAGAATAGACATCTTGTGTAAAGAATAAGCTACATTCTTCAGATATGGAAGAATCCAGATGACTGCATAAACTTATACAGTGTTAAAACGGATAATGATGTCTTAAAATATGTGTTATACAAATATTTTTTTAATGTGTGCCATTACTTTTATTTGATGTAAATAGCCCAAGCCATGGAAAATTAATAGTGTTAAAGTTAATTTAAGTGATCAGTGTAACTTAATGCATGCATCATAATAAAACACATATACATATATTCATGAAAAAATGCAGATTAAACTGGCCAAGACACAATGCATTGAGCAAATTCATCTAATGCTCATTTCATGAATAAAAAGACTGAAAATGTGCAAAAAAAAAAAAACATTTTACATTTATGATCATATAGTACAGCAGATATCTCTAGAGTTCAAACAAGTCATCAACACCCTTCCCTAATGTAAATGCACTCACTCTAAACATACAGATAAAGCACTGTTGTTTATGTGGAGGGCTTCATCTGCACATGCCCACAACTTATGTATATTAACTTCATAGTCAAACAATAACAAAGAAAGGGAATCACACAAGAATTATATTGCAGTCCATAAGTTGCAAGTCAAAAATGATATATTCATATCAATGTGACCACTGTGAAATTTGCTATGATGCAAGAAATGTGTGCAAAAAGATTAAATGTAGCTCTCTCTCTCTCTCTCTCTCTCTCTCTATATATATATATAGAGAGAGAGAGAGAGAGAGAGAGAGAGATACATTTTTGCTACTCATTGCTGATATAATTTTATAATGCAATGAATAACAAAAAAATCTAGGCTTATAGAGATCAATCATGGCTCCACTTACCTTAAAATTAGAAATAATATAAAGCAAAACCAAGTACAACTTCAAACACTACTTTAATATGGGGTTGCCACACCTTCTCCCATACATTTGAGTTTCACCACTGTTCCCTTGAAACATAAATGTACTAACTCCACAGTGGCACAACCACAAAGAAACACATCCAGACAATTATGTTATTGTTGATCTTAAACAAATTAAATATGATGTAATTAGACCAACCAACTCACCAAACGTTTTCTCACAAAAAAATTAGCAATTAAAAGATTTTGATTAAGGATGCTGCATCTATATATATATATATATATATATATATATATATATATATATATATATATATATATATATATATATATATTTATATGGGCCTACTACACATGATCGAAATTTCATATGACTGAAATACATTTGACTGAGACCAGAACATGAAAAGTTCAAAACACTGAAAACTCATTTGACTGAAACTCATAACACTGACGCATTAAAGTAAAAACTATATGCCCTTTTCTCCACTGTAGTGCGATACTGGAGTTAGTATATAGTTAGGGGGGATGTGGGGGTGCAGACCCCCACATTGGGGGTGTGAGGGGCATAGCCTCCCACATATGTAATACATTTTAAACCTACAGATGGATACTTATAACTGCAACGAACAACTCCTTGCAGAAGACAATGTATACCCAAACTATGTGGGGGCTGTGCCTCCCACACCCCCCAACTATTTATACTAATTACAGGATCACACTACAGTGGGGAAAAGGGCATATACCTTTTACTTTAATGTGTCAGTGTTATGAGCTTCAGTCAAATGAGTTTTGAACTTTTGATGTTCTGGTCTCAGTCAAATGAATTTCAGTCATATGAAATTCTGATCATGTGTAGTAGACTCATATATATATATATATATATATATATATATATATATATAAAATAGCATCTGAAAAAGTTGTTATATATGAGTATATAAATTTAAGGCTAACAGAATAGCTGTGGTAATATGTATCATCATCACAATCATCATCATTCATGTTTTTCCTTGTTCACCGTGGAACTAGAGTGTCACAGCCACTGTCCTCATTTCTCTTGATTCCATGCCACTCTCCTACCTTCTTTGATATTCATGCCTAACTGTCACAGAACTTTTCCCATACAGTTTATCCATCTCTTTAGTAAACAACCTCATTCCTTCTTGTATGTTTCCTGGCTCCCCCAAATCAACTTCACCAAACCATTCTTCTGCTTTCCTGCACATGTCATTTTTGATCTTTTGTGCAACTAGAGCTACTTTTGCTCTCATGCCCTCATTTCTTCATCTGCCCAACAGTATGCATCATATCACCCACCTCAGATACTTTATCTTCATCAAGTCTAGTTTTCTCAACTGCTCTGCCTTTACTGCCCTGGTTTCAGTACCATATAGAAATACTGATCACGCCACTGTTTTGTACATCTTACTTTTCAGCTTATTTGGCACTTTTCTGTTACATACTACATTTGACACTCTGTAGAAGTTGGCTACAGCCCCTGTAATCCTAGCTTTGACCTCCTGATTCATTTTTCTCTTCTTCTCAACCACCCCTCCAAGATATATGTAGCTGTTAACCTGAACTGCTGTTTTCCTTTCTGTCCCAGTTTTAAACTTTTTTTTCTTTCCCCCATTTGATACCATGACAACTGTCTTGTCAGTACTCAGTTTCATTCCATGTGCTTTCAGTTTTCTATGCCAGTCTCCTATCATTTGCTGAAGTTTCTGTTTGGAGTCCAATTGTAATGCCACATCACCTGCATACAGCAGCTTTTTTTCGATTTGTCCAGCAAACCTGTTTGCTAATGTAGTCCAGTATAAACAGCAGAGGGCACAGAGTTGAACCCTGATTTACCATGCTCTCACTGGGAACCCCACTGTGAGTCCACTGTTCATACCTGTGTCATTGGGTACTTCTATATAGCTTGCAATAATTTTACCAGTCTTTCTAGGGCTTCACACTATTGCAGGATTGCCCAAATCAGCTTTCCTGGGACCTTGTCATAAACTTTCTTCAACTCTAGAAATTCCCAGTCAGACTCTTTCCTCATCTCTAGATCATACCTCCCAACCTCTTAGAGCAAGAAATCTTGACAAAGCCATTAAAAAAAAGGTTGGGACAAAGGCCCAAAAATATGCACAATTTTTAAATATTGCTGTTCCAAGCTTAGAAAGTAGGTAGAATAATAGGTTTTGTATTAGCATGAATTTTCTGAAGGATATGAAGTCTGAAATTCAAATGTCTCATTATTTTTTAACTTAAACCATCAATAATGTGTCAATGACTTTATAGAAAACCACAATTTTATGAAAAATGTACCAATATTATGAGGCAAAAATCTGGACATTGAGAAAAAAATCTGTACAGTTGAGAGGTATGACTAGATTTTTTTCCTCTACTGATTTCACTGCAAGCATTGCGTTGGTTGTGCTGCATCCTCATCTGAATCTAAACTGCTCATCTCTCATGTTATGTGTATTCATTTATCACTCATCCTTTCCAGCACCTTCATGCAATGTGACAGATGTTTGTTACCTCTATACTTACCACAGTTGTGAATTTTCCCTTTGTTCTTGTATACTGGTACTACAATATATATTTTCTAGTCATCTTGGATACATCTTTCTCTCCATACTACTATGAGTACCCTCATGAGCCATTTCTCTCCAAACTCATCCAATGTCTTGATCATGTCTGCTGTGATCTCATCTGAATCTACTGCTTTCGTTGACTTCTACTTTCCTTAGTGCTGTTCTTACTTCTATGGTGGCTCCTCCTCTTCTTTTATTGTAGGCTGTATCTGGAACAGTACAGCTTTGGTGGGGTTTTCTTCATTCAGAAGTTGTTGGAAGTACTCCTTCCACCAGCCTTTGATGTCCATTGGACTGGAAAATGGGTTGCTGCAGGCATCCCTTAAGAATTGTGTCTGATGACTATCATCTCTCTCTCTCTCTCTCTCTCTATATATATATATATATATATATATATATAGATATATATATATATAGTTTACTATCATTAATTCTATATATACACATATATATATATATATATATATATATATATATATAGATATATCAATATTTGTGTATATATATATATATATATGTATAGATATATATATATATATATATATATATATATATATATATATATATATATATATAGTTCCCTTTTATAATCTTGAAATACTGAAATCTCAAATTTCAGTATTTCGAGACCAGAAAGGCGAGTTCACAAAACACAGACAACCCAAAACCACGAAATTTAAAATCTCGAACACACAGCATACACCACACATGCACCACAATACCCACAGTACAATACAAAGAAACACACAAAAACATAACACCACACATCCACAAACCTACACTGCAAATAAGCAGGGGGGCAAGCCCCCCTGCACCCCTCTACTTATATATACTAACTCCAAGATCAAACAAACAGAAACAGAAAGTAAATTGACACCCAGACATTCTACAGACTCTCGCACAAACACACACACACACACACACACACACACACACACACACACACACACACACACACACACACACACACACACACACACACACACACACACACACACACACACACACACACACACAAACATCAACACATCCAACACTTACACACTCATACTTTCACCTGCCTACTCTAACCCACATGTACAACTTACAAACACACTCACATACACTCAAACTTCCACCCAAAACCCTTACAAAGCACTCACTTACCTTAAATTCCACCTAAATCCACACATGACACCAGACACCATCCACACAAAATACAGCACGTAACATAGCATAAAGCCATAACCACAAATCTGAGATATTTGAATTTGCAATTATGCACTTTCACTATTTTAAAAATTCACCTTTATTGTCTAGAGATACTGAAATTTTAAATTTATATATATGTTATTGAATCCTCTTCCTTCGATTCTAGAGCCCTGGGTATATCTTTGAACTCTTGTGCTTTCACTTTTGTCGGTTTCCAAGTCTTCAGCCTAGTCTGCATTTACCTTACAGCCTTTTCTGACCTCTGCATGCAGTTGACTTTGGCCACCATTGCTTTATGCTGCGTGCCAACTGTTTTACTGGGTTGACTTTTCAATCTGTTTTTCTACCCCAGTGCCACTGTTCTATGCAGTCTTGTGACTGTCTCTGTTGCTGAAACATATACTGGTCACCATCAAACAATTTGCCAGATAGAAGTGTAGAATGACCTCTCCTTCTTTATTTCTATTGCCTCACCTACGTGGACATATATAGTCCTCATATCCTGCTCTGTGTGCCCCAATATGAGCATTTGGGTCCCCTACCAAACAACTCCATGTTGTCCTGCTTTATCTAGTTGGTCCAGCAACTTCTGCCTGAATGCACTATTTTTATTGTCATCACATCTGAGTTGTGAGGCATATATTGAGATTATGAATACTGCCCCAATTCTTATAACAAAATCTGATTGCCATGAATCTGTCACTAATTCTGATGACATCCCACACTGTCTTCAGAAGACTTCCCTCATCATATTTCTCACACTGCCACCTGAGTAGTAGACTTTGGATCTCAAGCCAAGTGGCATTCCTGTACTGTCATTCCACCTTGTCTCTTGGATGCACAGACTGTCCTGTTTCCTCCTTGCCATTATATCATTCACTTACAAGCTGTGACCTGTCAGGGAACCTATATTCAGTGTAGCTATCCTTAGTTCATGTTTTGCAGTTTGATTGATTTTATATCCAGCTTTCATTCAACAGAGCTATCCCTGTTAACCCTCCCTGGACCAAGACATGATATCATCAAGATCTGTGACATCTTTCAAGTTTTCATTTTAATGCTAAATATTTACTGCTCATTTCTCCTCCTGGCTGTTGACTGTAACACCAAACCTTCCCTTTCTTTTTCTTCTCCTTCAACTACTTCTGTTGCCATATGCTAATTTGTTTTGAAGTAAAAAGTGTACAGTAAATAAGGAGGATACCACAAATTTGTGCTAGAAGTGAGAAAAGAATGAACAATTGTGTGTGCGTCAGCAAGGCAAAGTTAAATGACAAGAATGAAAAAGGCAATGGGCTTGTCTGCTCTGACGTTTGGAGTAGGACAAAGACTCAGCTAAACACTTGCTGCCTGCTGCACAATAAAATATTTTTTCTCTGTAACTTTCTCAGTCAAGTCATTTAAAGGGGGCACAGTGGAACCATCACAGGAATCCCTTTATACAGTTTTAAATTGTTAGCAGTGAGACTAGCGCAATAGTATTAACCCAATCTGACATAAAACATGCCTGCATACTGCTAAAGTTTATACTAAAAGATTTAGTGCGGCCACAGTCAAGTATTCTAGAATGCAGGGCATCCCAAAGGATGTGCACATCTTTGTAGCTTTAGCTCACTATCTTTAAAGATAAAGCTGTTCAGAATCAGTTTTAAGATAATTACATTTAAGAAAACATGCAATCTGATTTCTTTGTTTATTATTTCTCTGACTTGAGTGCTACTTAAATACATATTCACAACTATAACAAGGTAGAGAGAATGCATTGAAAGAAAAAATATGATGGTTGTGTGCAGGAAAATCAGTAAATACACTGGTCTCAGTCCTGTCTTTGTCATGAGACCTGTTTCTTTATATATATTACAATACATCTCCCACTACAGATTGAAAAAGTACATATTTACAACCTGCACTAATTAAAAATAATACCAAATCCAGAATGAGTCTTTAAATTGACTGTAAGTGATCTATTCTGATACACATTTTAGTGATTAGTGTATTTATTTTTTATTTATTTATTTATTTATTTACATTTGTTGACCGTGAGTGTCCGACTGGACGTAGGTCCATTTTCAGCGGAGGCCCAGGGAGAAAAGCTCCACAGTTAAAATATACAGACAGTTACATTGGATTTACATAGTGATTAACAATTTGATTAACATAGCAATTAATTACATAGTTACAGATGAAGAACATAGTACATCAGTTGACAACTAGAATCTTTATCTGTCAGGTACATAACAGACATTAACAATTGTTACAATAAGAAGTTCCTGCTGTATTATAAGTAGTAGGCTTATGAGCATCCGAGCTTGCTATAATCAAGGTAGTTAGTGGGGTGCAAAGAAAGGTAGTGGTTGGATGGGGTGAGTGATATTAGAGTGGGAGTTGCAAGGGCCTAGGTTCATAGGTTCATAGGTTGATACTAGGCTATCTGCCCTAGGGCATTTATAAGCCTAGCCAGAGTGTGTTTGGCTTTCGCCACCCTTTTAAATTAGTTGACTGTGCCTCTGTATAGTAGGTCACAGAAGATAGCCCTTTTAAGGTTAGTTTACTGTGCCTCTGTCTAGTAGGGACACAGAAGAGATCCCAGGGGTAAACCTATGATCTCCCATCCACTCATCAAGATTTCTCTTGAAGAGGGTCATTGAGGGGCTCTGCCTAACATAGATTGGGATTTTGTTCCAGAGTGAGGGGAGCCTCTGGGATATGAATCTGTCCCTCCAGCATGTCCTATTTATTTCTGTGCTGAGGTTTAAGTCCCTGGAGCGTGTAGCTCTAAGGGATTTGGATTTCCTGAGGTGGAGCATGTCCATTAATTCTGGGTTGGACATGGCTTTATACGTCAGGCACAGATCGCCTCTGAGTAGGCGGTAAGCAGCCGAGTAGAGCTGGAGTTTCTTTAGTCTAACTGCATAGGGCATCTGTTTGAGTCTCTTGATCCTCTTGGTGAGGTACTTTTGGGGTCTTTCCAATTGCTGCAGGTGTCGGGTAAGTTACATCCTAAATGGGGCATTGTATTCAATTATGGGCCTGATGAGTGATGATTAGAGGGGCACAATGACCTCTCTTGATCTAGATGTGAACCCTTTCGTGATAAGGTGGGCAATATAGAAGGTCTTTCTAACCACTTTGGCAATGTGATTGTCAAAGGAGAGATTGCTATCTACTTGGGTCCCAAAATCCCTAATTACTTCTTCCGTACTTAATGGATTACCACCTATGTGGTAATTTGTGGGCACTTTGTTTTTCCCAAAGGGGATGACTATGCACTTTTTGGCATTTAGCTTTAGGCCATGGATCTGGTACCAGTTATCCATCTCTTTGAGACCCTTTTGGAGGATGCTTGTGTCAGTCGGCGAGTCAGTTATGGCACCCAGTTTGCAGTCATCTGCGAACTTGGTCAGCCATAGTCCTCCCGTTTTAGCCTGTACCTCAGAGAAATATATACCGATCAAGAGAGGTCCCAGGACTGAGCCTTGTGGGACACCACTTGTAACTGGTTTAGAGTCTGACATGGCACCTGCAACTCTGACCATGTGGGTTCTATCCCTGAGTAAGTTTGCAACCCATCTTGTGACATAGGGGTTGATATTTAAGCTGGTGAGCTTGTTTATGATGCCCGAGTGGGGTATTGTGTCGAAGGCTTTTGCGAGGTCCAGGTAGGCTGTGTGGACTAACTTCCCTTCATCTATGGCTTTTGTGACTGTTTCAAAGAAGTTGACCAGGTTCAAGAGGCAAGATCTGCCCTTAACAAAGCCAAATTGGGTAGGATCCAGTGTTTGGAGGTTCCCAGTGTCTTTGTTTATGAGTTCCATGATGATACGCTCCATAGCTTTGCAGACCAGGCTAGTCAGGCTTATAGGGCAATAGTTTCCGGGGTCCGTTGTGGCACCACCTTTGTGGAGTGGGACCACTGTTGCTGTACGCCATTCCTTGGGTACATATCCTGTAGTAATGCTGAGATTGAACAGTGACTTTATGTGAGGGTTCAGTTCTTCTTGGAGCTCGTGTAAGACACAGCCCGGGACACCGTACGGTCCCATTGATGCTGTGTTTTTTGCTTTAGAGAGGGCAGCTCTCACCTGTGCATCTGTGATGTCAGGGAGGCTACACTCTTTTGGGACAGACATTTGCTCTTTTGAGGGGGAAGGGGGGAGAAGTATGCACTGAACCTGTCTGCCAGGATGTTGGCAATGTCTGTGGGTTTAGTGTATTTTTTGTCATTTTGCAGTAACTCAGAGCATATCAGGGAGTTGCCACCCAGGTTCCTGACATAACTAAAGAAGGTCTTGTGATTATCTTTAGCATCTTGTGCAATGTTTCTTTCGAAGCTGGCCTTAGATGATTTTATGAGGGATCGTAGTTTCTTGCTAGTACTGATCAGAGATGCCTTCCCTTTTTGGAATTTTGCTCTATCATGTAGTAGTTTCCTCCTTCTGTTGTATAGCTTATTTATGGCTGGGGTCCACCAGACAGGTCTTCTGCCTTTGGAGGAGTGTGTCTTGGTTTTATTTGGGATAGCACGATCCATGCATTCCTGTTAGTGTCCATAGAATGCGTTTGTAAAGGATTCTGTGGTTTGGGCCATATTTTCCACTAGCCCGGGGGCTTTGAAGGATTCCACCTAGGTTTTGAGAAGTGTGAAGTTTGCTTTTGAGAAATTCTTCACCATGGTTTCCTTGGCTGGGGGTGGGGACAGGATATGGATGTCCAGTGTGATTAATTTATGGTCAGATCTTACCAATGAGGGGTATACCTCTGGTATGGAACATAGAGTCCCCATATTGGTGATGATCAGGTCCAATATGTTTTCCCTTCTTGTGGGAGTGGTGACCAGTTGTTCCATAGCATTTGAGTTTATAAATTCTAGGAACCGTTGGGTGAGGGTGTTGAGGCTTGAGTAGTGCTCCCAGTCTATGTTTGGGTAGTTGAAGTCACCCAGTATAATGGTGTTTGGAGAGACCTTCATATTCTCCAGTGTTCTCAGGAAAGCTGAGTGGGGTTCCTGAGTTTGGAAGGGTGGTCTGTAGCAGGCTACAAACTGAAAGGCAGTTTTGCCCACTGTTAGTTGCACATGGATGGTCTCCAATGCTTCGTGCAGTGCCACTAACCTGGAGGTGTTGGTATCTTTGATGAATATGGATACTCCCCCTCCTTTTGAGGTTCGGTCCGAGTTTTGGGGCCGAAAAGCATGTTATGAGGTATAACCTGGTAGTGCCGGGGTGCTCTCGGGAGCCTTGAACCAGGTTTCTGTTACTGCACAGATATCGATATTCTCCATACTGAGGAGAGCCTCGAGTGCGTGCATCTTGAGGTTTAGACTTCTGGCATTGAGCAGCATTACCCTTAGTTTCTTTTTCCTTGTGTTGTCTATGGAGGTGGGTTTGTCTTTTGAGCCTTGCCTAAAAAAGGCACTATTATGGTGGCAAGAGCCTTAGCCAGTATTCAAAAGTCCAGGGGTGACAGGTGCAAGCCGTCCCTAGCGAAGCAACGTGGCTTGTCGAGCATGTCATCCTAGGCTGACAGACACTGGATCCCCTTTGAATGACACCAATACTTTAGCCAATTGTTAAAATTGATCATTTTGTCTTTATACTGTGGCATCATTCTTGGTGAGCGTAAGATGCTACTCAAGGTCAGGGTCAAACCAGCCTGGGCTACATGATCAGAGAGCTCCTCTATGTCTCTTTTCATGTCAGCATGTTTAGCCAGCATGCTTTTAGGTGTGCTTTTAGTAAAGTTTTGAAGTGGGTGCATGATGGTATGGAGGTAATTGTGGGTGTGAGTGAGTTCCATAATTTGGCTATGGCACAAGAGAATAGTGCTTCACCAGCAGAGTTATTGGCTTTAGTGATCTGCAAGTGATTTTTGTTGCTGGATCGTAGTGGTCTGGTGGTGCGATAGGGCTGGACTAGATTCTGGAGGGATGGGACATTTAGTGGATGGTTTACTAGTTTGTGGGCAAGTGAGAGTTGATACCATTGAAGGAGGTGAGGGAGTTCAAGCTAGCCCAGTTCAGCAAGTGAGAGACAGTGGTGATTACGGTAGGATGCCCCTGTGGTGAATTTGGCAATTTTGTTGTAGCAGGTCTCTAGCTTGTTTAGATCGCATTGCCTTAGGTTGGTATATATTGGAGAGGCATAAAGTAGGGTGAAGATAACGTGGGAATTTTCTACTGAAATCTTTGCTGCTTTGGTGAGAAGTTGCTTATTTCTGTATAACGCTCCTAGTTTTTTTGTGGACTTTCTTTATGGTCATGGATATGTGAATGTCAAATTTTAGTTTATTGTCTATTTCCACTCCTAGCAATTTGGTGTGTCCTGTTGGATGTATAGTGGTGTGTCTTTTGCTGTGATGGTAAAGTGAGAGTTGTTTTGAGTATGTTTGGTGGGTTGGAAGATGAGTAGTTTAGTTTTGTTTGGGCTGAGTATTAAATGGGCATCGGATAACCAAGTTTCAACAGAGAAAAAGGCTTCCTGTGTGACTTTTTGCAGTTTGGGTAGGGACTGGGCTGAGCAGATGATAGTTGAGTCATCTGCGTATTGTATGAGTGTGCCATGTTTGGTGGCAGAGGCTAGATTATTGGTGAAAATAGAGAAGAGTAGGAGTCCAAGGATGGATCCTTTGGGAACCCCTATAGAGAGACAGGTAGTTGGGGAGATATGTCATTCTGCCATACAACAGATTTTGGCGGTCAGACAGGTAACTCTGAAACTAGTTGGTGACTGATTGAGAGAAGGATAGGTTATTGAGGACAGAGATGAGTTGTTTTTGTGGGACCATGTCAAATACTTTAGATAGGTCTAGGAAAGTAGCAGAGGAGAGATAGCCATTGTTTTTATGCTGAAGGATAGTGTTAGTAAAGGAGAGTAAGGCAGTGGTGGTGCTATGGGTTGGTCGGAAACCATGCTGAGTATTGGAAAGGAGGTTGTTAGTAAGGAGGTAGTCTGAGACCTGAGAGTGAATGCATCTCTCTAGTATTTTGGAGATTGGAGAGAGAATAGCTATGAGGCAATAACTGGTTAGTTCTGGGGAGGGGCCACCTTTGTGGAGGGGAATTTAAACAATAAGCATAGCTTATACATTTCATGCAAAGTCTTGAACAAATATAGCATACCTGTGCTGACTTACTTGCTTTTTATTGTTTCTTTACTACCAGAACCAACAGATTTGCTGAGACATTCATTTTGTTCCATTGCTGTATTTCATATAAAATGTATTGCTGAAACTGCTTCTGTAGCATTAGCTTTTGTCAGTGACTATAATTCATTGACCGTATAACCTACTGCCCCCCTGCAACCCCCATGTGGGGGCTATGCCCCCAGCATCCCCCCTACTTTAATATTCTCCCTCCGAGACCGCACTACAGTGTGGAAAAAGGAATTTTCCCTTATCCGCACCGTCATATGGCCTCGGCAACAGCATACTTAAAGTGCTTCTTCAGTGAAAAGCACTTTTGTGTAAGTATGCTCACACTTAATGGATTCGGACGTTTGATCATTCGATCAAATGTCCTAGATCCATATATATATATATATATATATATATATATATATATATATATATATATACACATACTATATATATATATATATATATATATATATATATATATATATATATATATATATATATATATACACACACACACACACACACACACACACACACACACACACACACACACACACACACACACATTTTCCATACTTCAACAATTTGCTGAGTAGGTCTTAGGTATAAAGCAGATTAGAATCACTAACCTTTCACTGTATTTATTAAGGTTAAAAACAGTTGTCCTTCTCCTCTTCTCCAACAATTTAAACTGTTTGTAAGATCCTGACTTGTTTCGAAGAGTTGAACATTTACATAGCAAAACAAATGTAGAGAAGGTCAGTGAGTGTTTGAGGTTGGATTACCTGTGGCCTTCTGATTGGGTGCATTAGATTTAGTTCCAGAATATTTTTTCTGGGCCTGTATAATAATGGTTATATAAGCAAGTTGTTTATTTGCAAACAACAGCTGGACAAACCAATTAAAATGTGTTTTATTTTATGTATTTATCTTTATATGAGTGAAAAGCCCATCATATCCTCCTGCATAGACTTCACCAACCGTAGCACCTTACTTATTAAAACTAACTCAAAAGTTAACTGGACAGACAGATACTACCTGCATGTACAAATGAAAGCCAGATATTGGAAAGGAAGCACGTTTAAGAAAGGCATGCGGTACATGTGCCCTGGTATCCAGTCCATCTAATAACATATTTTGGACTGCCTTTTGCAGAGCTCTTTCTCATTAATGTAACTGGAATGCAATGTGTGCAGACTTTGAGTCTTTGCTGTTAGCTTAGTAACTTCATTCCTATCAGCCAATGTGGCAAGCTTAAAAAAAAAAAACATTAGCTTGTTCATTTAAATACTGCAAATAGAAAAAATGGTAACTATGTTTTAAAGACTGAAGGACAGAGAAAAAAATATCTTTTAAAACAGCACAGAGTTTGTTTCCTCCTAACTTCAGTATCCACATACAAAATACTGGTGTGTGCAGTGGTCCAGTTACTTGAGCCCCTGCTCTTCTTATTAATTGCCTTTAGGGATATTCATTGTCAAAGTGTCACCTATACTAATCCTGTTATTCTTGTTCATAGATATTGAAGTTATCTAAAATCTCAACATTTATTTTTCTATAAATAATGAATAAATACCTCCAATTTTAAATTTCTATAGTACAACTCACTGTCTTCTTTCATGGACATTACTAGTACTAATTCCCTGCCAACATCAAAGCAATTGAGTGAACCACAACATGCCCAATCCTTCCTTGCCAGGTATTGCACGTAATATAAGTTAAGAAAAACTTTTATATTCCCAATGTAAAAAATAAATGCACTATTATCCCTTGATGCAAAGACTTCCATTGTTTGTTTGTGTCTTTCGGCTTTTCCCGGTTAGGGGTCGCTTCAGCGGAACTCCGGTCCGCTAATGATTGGTAGTGGATTTTTACGTACCAGGTTACCAGCCCTGATGCACAACCTTCAACGAAGGCATGCCCCATTCATGCATGCCTCCACACAGGAGACGCTCTAGCTGAGAATCGAACGGGACAACGTCTTGCTATGAGGCGACAATGCTACTACAGCACCACCACCGCAGTATATTCCCAATATAAAAAAAAGGAAATGCACTATTTTCCCTGATGCCAAGACTTCCATATTCCCAGTATAAAAAAGGAAATGCACTATTATCCCTTGGTACTACCCCTCAGCTATATTATTGCCACCCAATAGCTGCACATCAGCTTCTCTTGCCTAAAGCTCAAATTAATCAATGGGGGATGGACAATAATATCTGTGGTAAACTGGACAGCCAACTGTAATATTTTAAGCCAAGCCACATGATGATTTAAAAATGGCAGTTCATTTCACTGGATGTTTAACCTTCACTGTGCTTATCTGTGCATTTCAGCTAAAGGCCAGGAATATTGAATTCTCTTTAAATGATAGGACTACTTTTTAATATGCCATCTGCAGAAAGATGCAGCCATTGTGCCTGAACCATAAATTCACTGTCAGTATTTGATTTAACCAGTTCATGTTCACAGCAGGGGAAAGGTAGAATACAGGCCTGTCTGAGACATCATTTCCTACAAAAATACGTGCACACTCTTGCATACATAGAGGATTTTTGAAAATTATCATTTCAACTATCTATATATTTCTGAATGTGGGAGGTAACTGTAAACTCATATCAAACCCCACTATAAACAGGGAGGACAGGCAAACTCCACACAGAAAGACATCCCAGTTGGGAACCAAACCACTGAAACAAGCACTGTGAGGCAACAGTACTATAGCCTCTATCAAATGCCATTCAAGTTATATTAGTTTGAAAGTCTGTTTCTCACTGGTGGATTTTTACATTCCCAATGCTGAAGTATGCTTAGAATATAGAATAAGGGAGGTCTGGGGTCCTTGTACCACATATAGCTTGTGTAGCAAGTTTGCCCCTAATAGGGTAACTATAATTAATTCTAGATGTCTGGTTTGAGATGTCACCAGTGATCCAACAACATCCATCAAATGGTTATTTGATAGAAATTTGAGTGCTGATGAATAGCACTGTAGGATCTGACTCCCCATAAAATAAAAACTATCATTTATCATTTATGCCCTGTACCCAGCAAAATGCATTCCAGATAAAATAAACGCTGAAGGTGTTCATTACTTCAGCTCATGAAGCAGTGTGGTAAGATGGCCATGATGATCCTTTGGAAGAAAAGTACAGTCATACAATCATTTTATTGTTTTGCATATTGTTTGTGAAATTCAGCTCTATGGCTTTGCCAATTTTCCTTACTTTGACCCATAATTCACTCTATCATCATTTCTTCAGAGTAGTTCATGAATATAACAATTCTCATTTATTATATTCAGGAAAAGATTTTTTCTTAACCTGAACCTGAAAAATATGAACTCTATTACTATTTTTTGTAAGGTGGATTTTTACAAAGCTTCTTGATAGTTTTGGAGTCATATGTTTAAAAGCATTAAAGATTGTGCCCTTATATCTATCCATCTATCCACAACTCCTTTTTCCATTTTTATATATGGATTTGGGGTGTCACTTCAATAGTGACAATTGAATCCGAAAACACAAATTTTTTTAACAACAAACCAGTATTTAATAGAAGTACAAATCAAGTAGGAGATGACAGTCAGAAGAAAGAGGGCGATTTTCTAAGAAAAAGTTCTTTTATACCTCCATATCATCCAAGTGTAGATGTTTACGAGAAAATTGTGGCTAAAGAAATGTATTCATTATACCACAACAGGAAAACCTATGAGGTTAACAGCAATTTAACTGACCAGGAGAGAAGCACATTGGATGCTTTAATGCTCAATTCCAAGGTCAGAGTTATGAAGCCTGACAAAGGTGGTGGGGTGGTCATATATGACAAACTGCAATACATTATGAAGATGTATGATATACTTCATGATTCTGGAAATTACGAATCCATTTCAATCAATGAAGTGAATATCTTTCATCGCAGAATTGATTCCTATTTGGAAGAATTTCTGATTGATGGAAGAATATCTAATACAGTATATGATTACTTGAAAGTCAAGTTTCCATCCTTGGCTAGCTTCATAGGGATACCCAAAATATACAAAAGTACATCTGACCCCCCTTTTCGACCCATAGTGTCAGGGAAATACTCCAAAACATACTACATAGGGAAATATATAGATATTAAACTCAAGTTAATTTATAACAGCATCCCCTACATGGTGAAAGATTCTTGGGAATTTTTAAGCAAATATCCCGTAAATAAATGGAAGAAGGAACATCTTTTTGTCACAATTGATGTGATTGATTTGTTCTCCAGCATTCCCAAAAATGAAGGACTAGATGCATTTTGTAATAGTATAAGAAAATACGCAAATTTAACATGGGATGAAATATGCCTTATAATGGAGTTTATGAATATGGTTCTGGACAATAATTTTGTACACTTCGAAGGAGAACATTTTAAACAGACAAGAGGTGTAGCAATGGGAGCAGCGTGTGCACCCATATTTGCCAACTTGGTCATGGTTGATTGGGAGGAAACAAGTTTATTCCCCAGCACGCATTATAATCCTTCATTATTCAAGATTCTTGGATGATATTTACATCTTATGGGATGGTTCCAAAGAAGAATTGGATACTTTCATTGAATTTTTGAACAAAAGCAGTACATTTTTGAAATTTACATATAGTACGAACAATGAGGGTTTGGCCTATTTGGACACCTACATATACGTGCATAATGACAATTTGCAGTCCAGAATACATAGGAAAAAGACTTTCTCCAATGACTATTTGGCATATGATCGTTTCCATCCCACAAAAATGAAACAGAATATTTTTAAGGGACAATGCATCCGTGCTGCCCGCATGACCTCTAATTTACAGGTTATGCAGGAAGAAATTAAATACATTACTAAATTGTTTAGGGACAGGAACTATCCATCATCCATGTTGGAAAACATAGGAAAATATGTGTTAAGTGAATGGGGTTTGAAATACAAACCCCTGTTAGGTTCAGGCTCGTTTGGCAAGAAGGAATCCAATTCCACTGTTTGGGGCAACGATAGTAACACACACCAAAAATCTTTTATATTAACATACAATCCAATGTCAGATAAAATTATGGAAATTGTTAATAGATTTTGGTTTGTAGTGAACTCTGAACCCAATATAGGTAAAGTGGTGGGAAATCGACCTGGGGTGGTATATAAAATGGGAGACAATATGAAGAAACTCCTTGAACACAATAACTATGATCAGGGATATCCCAGGAACCAAAGGATGAATCAGACATCAAAAGGTACAAGGAAGTGTGGCAAGTGCAATCAATGTAAATATATTTTTGAAGCACATAAATTAAGTATTTTTAACAATTTTAGCACAATTATAAAATTGAAAGAAGGTAATTGTAATACTAGGATGGTTATTTATATCGCCACATGTGAGGTATGCCCCAGTTATTATGTGGGAAAAACCGAAAGAAACTTTAAGAAGAGAATTTATGACCACACCTATAGTATATCTCGAAAAGATGGCAACAATGCATTAAACAGGCATGTAGAGATGATGGGTAACGATCACAAGTTCAAATTTGGAATTTTGGATATAATTCACAGTAATCCTAAAGGTGGGGATGAAAAGAAATTATTAAGTTTTAAGGAAGTTTGGTGGCAGCTCTACCTTAACGCAGCTAATCCCCCAGGTCTAAATGATTTTATTTCTTGCAAACCCATTCTTGAATGGGACAGTAGATAAATGAATTTGATTCGATTTATTAGTTTTATAGTTTTATATTCAAATATCAATTTATATATATACATATATTTATTTTTTATTATATACATTTATTTCATATAAAAAAGTTTATAATTAATTAATCATTTTCATTACAAAAACATATATATATTTTTTAGTTATTTGTTAAGTAATCTTTTAAGCAACTTTGTTCCCTATTCTGATAGATACAACAATGCACACCTACTATAGGTACGAATGTATTTTTGAATTAATGATCATGGTTTATATCTAATCACTCTTCAGCATTTATTAGCATTTTTTATTAATTTTTAGCAAATGTATATTATACTGTTTCTTATATAGTTCTTCATATTGTTTTTATTCACATCATCATTTTAAAACAGATATATTTTTAAGTAAATATATATTATGTCTAAGGGACAGGTCATTGACTAACGTTTTTAGCATATATTATTAGGTTTAACTGAATACTATTAGATTGTTATTAAGGCCAAATAGTAATACGTATGTAATATTGTGGTATCCCTTTAAGGAAGGGAATATGTTCTACTTTGGCGCCAATTTCAGTATTTAAACAGCGATCTGTTTATGTGAATGTTTATGTGAATGTTTAGTGAAAGTTGTTCTGAAGAAGCTCAAATCTATGAGTGAAAGCGCTTAACATCAATCGATTTACTTTTTGTTTTTGGTATTTGTATTCTTCATCAATAAATGTGTTCCGCTTGGTGGACAAAGTGACTGGCACGCTTATTGGTCTCACCGAGGTTGCCAATTTGACTCAATAGTGACAATTATCTGGAGCCAATGTTCAACTGCTGGGTAGCTCGCCTTGCCTCTGTTGTTTTTAAATACCACCCACACACACACACACACACACACACACACACACACACACACACACACACACACACACACACACACACACACACACACACACACACACACGCACACACGCACACACGCACACACACACACACACACACACACACACACACACACACACACACACACACACACACACACACACTGACACCTATGGCCAATTTACAGTGTTCAGCATTGAAACTTTCATAGGTTCATAGGTCGATACTAGGCTATTGGCCCAAGGGCCTACATAAGCCTAGCCAGCAAGGTTCCATAGCTTACGCCACCCAAGAAAGTTATTTTCCTCTGCCACTGTCCAGCAGAGACACAGAAGTGATCCCCGGGGTGTATTTCCTATTTCCCATCCACTCATCAAGATTTTTCTTGAAAAGTGCTAATGAAGAACTTTGCTTAACATAGATAAGTAGCTTGTTCCAGAGTATAGGAAGTCTCTGGGACAGGAATCTATCCCTCCAGCGTGTCCTGTTTATTGTGGTGACAAGGTTTAGGACCCTAGAGCATGTAGCTTGGAGGGATTGGGATTTCTTTAGGTGTAGCATGTCCAACAGCTCTGGGTTTGACATAGCTTTATATGTTAGGCAGAAATCACCTCGGAGTAGGTGATATGCTACGGAGTAAAGCTGGAGTTTTTTGAGGTGGTCAGTGTAGGGCATTTGTTTGAGGCCAGTAATCCTCTTTGTGAGGTACTTCTGTGGCCTTTCCAGCTGCTGCAGATGTCTTGTGAGGTACATTCCAAAAGGGGTGTTGTACTCTATAATGGGTCTAATGAGTGACGAGTAGAGGGGAACAATGACCTCTTTTTTCCTGGATGAGAACCCTTTTATGATGAGGTGTGCCACATAGAAGGACTTCCTGACTACTGTGGCGATGTGACTATCAAAGGAGAGACTACTGTCCACCTGGGTCCCAAGGTCTCTTATCACGCATTCGGTGTTAAGCAGATTGCTGCCTATGTGGTAGTTCATGGGTATAGAGTTTTTACCAAAGGGGATGATACTGCACTTTTTGGCACTGAGCTTGAGGCCATGGCTCTGACACCAGGCATCTGTCTCAGTTAGGCCCTTCTGTAGGATGTCCACATCATTTGGGGACTTGACTATGGCTCCTAGTTTGCAGTCATCTGCGAAATTTGTTAGCCAGAGGCCTTCTGTGTTAGCCTGTACTTCAGAGAAATCGATACCAAACAGGATAGGTCCCAGGACAGAACCTTGTGGTACTCCACTTGTCACTGCTTTGAGGTCAGATTTGAAGTCTGCAACTTTTACAGTGTGGGTTCTGTCAGTGAGCCAGTTGGCAACTCATCTTGTGACGTAGGGATTTATAGCTAGTTTAGTGAGTTTAGCTATAATTCCAGAAGGAGGGATGGTGTCGAAAGCCTTGGCGAGGTCAAGATAGGCTGTGTGAACCACCTTACCCTCAACCACGGCTTTGGTGACTGCCTCAAAGAATTCGATCAGGTTCAGGAGGCATGATCTGCCTTTCACAAACCCGAACTTGGTGGGATCCAGAGTTTGGAGGTTACCAATGTCTTTGTTTATGAGTTCCATGATGATACGTTCCATGGCCTTGCAGACCAGGCTCATCAGGCTAATAGGTCGATAGTTCCCGGGATCAGTGGTGGCTCCCCCTTTGTGGAGTGGGATAACTGTTGCTGTGCGCCATTCAGTAGGCACAAAGCCTGATGCGCGGCTATTAGTGAACTTGGTGCTTAAGTGGGGAGCCAGTTTGTTCTGAAGTTCATGTAAAACGCAGCCTGGGATGTTGTCTGGTCCCATGGATGGTGTGTTTTTGGCTTTAGAGAGTGCAGCTTTTACCTGCGTAGTTGTGATTACAGGGACTCTGCATTCTTCCTGTATACATATGGGCCCTTTAGGGGGTGACAGGGAGGTAAAGTTAGCACTGAACCTATCTGCCAGGATGTTGGCAATATCAGTTGGTTCTGTAATTTTCGTGCCTTTGTGCTGTAACTCAGAGCAGATCTGGGTGTTGCCATCTAGATTCTTGACATAGCTATAGAATGCTTTGTGGTTGTTCTTGGACCAAGAATGATGCCACAATATGAAGACAAGATGATCAATTTCAACAATTGGCTTAAGTATTGGTGTCATTCAAAGAGGATCCAATGCCTGTCAGCCTGGGATGACATGCTCGACAAGCCATGATGCTTCGCTAGGGACGGCTTGCACCTGTCACCCCTGGGCTTTCGGATATTGGCAAAGGCTCTTGCTACCCCCATAGTGCCTTTTTTAGGCAAGGCTCAAAAGAAAAACCCACCTCCATAGGTATCACAAGGGATAAGAAACTAAGAGTAATGCTACTCAATGCCAGAAGTCTAAACCTCAAGATGCACGCACTCAAAGCTCTCCTTAGCATGGAGAACATTGATATCTGTGCAGTAACAGAAACCTGGTTCAAGGCTCCTGTGAGCACCCTAGCACTACCAGGATATACCTCATACCATGCTTTTTGGCCCCAAAACTTGGACCGAACCACAAAAGGAGGGGGAGTATCAATATTTTTCAAAGATACCCACACCTCCAGGTTGGTGGCACAGCACGAAGCATCAGAGACTATCCATGTGCAACTAACAGTGGGTAAAACTGCCTTCCAGTTTATAGCCTGCTACAGACCACCCTCCCAAACCCAAGAACCCCACTCTGCCTTCCTGAGAACACTGGAAATATGAAGGTCTCTCCAAACACCATTATATTGGGCGACTTCAACTACCCAAACATAGACTGGGAGCATTACTCTAGCTCCAACACCCTAGCCCAAAGGTTCCTAGAATATATAAACTCAGATGCTATGGAACAACTTGTTACCACTTCCACAAGAGGGGAAAACATACTGGACCTGATCATCACCAACATGGGGACTCTATGCTCCAGACCAGAAGTGTATCCCTCACTGGTAAGATCAGACCATAAACTAATCTCACTGGATATTCACTTCCCGACCCCACCCCCTGCCCAGAAAACCACAGTGAAAAACTTCTCTAAAGCAAATTTCACACTCCTCAAAACTGAGGTGGAATCCTTCAAAGCCCCTGGGCCTGTGGAAAATACGGCTCAGACCGCAGAATCCTTTATAAACGCATTCTATGAACACCTTCAGGAATGCATGGATCATGCAATCCCAAATAAAACCAAGACCCAATCCTCCAAAGACAGACGTCCTGTCTGGTGGACTCCAGCCATAAACAAACTATACAATAGAAGGAGGAAGCTACTACATGTTAGAGCAAAATCCCAAAAAGGGAAGGCATCTCTGATCAGTATTAGCAAAAAACTACGGGCACTCATAAAATTGTCTAAGGCCAGCTTCGAGAGAAAAATTGCATGGGACACTAAGGATAATCACAAGGCTTTCTTTAGTTATGTTAGGAACCTGGGTGGGAATTCCCAGATATGCTCAGAATTAGTCCAAAATGACAAAAAATGCACCAAACCCACAGACATTGCCAACATCCTAGCTGACAGGTTCAGTGCAAACCCCCACCCCCACCAAAATGGCAAATATCTATACAAGCAGAGTGCTGCCCCCCTGACATTTCAGATGCTCAGGTAAGAGCCGCCCTCTCCAAAGCAAAAAACACAGCATTAATGGGACCAGACGGTGTCCCAGGCTGCGTCCTACATGAACTCCAAGAAGAGCTAAACCCAAACATAAAACTACTGTTCAATCTCAGCCTTACTACAGGATATGTACCCAAAGACTGGGGTACATCAACAGTGGTCCCTCTCCACAAAGGTGGTGCCTCAACGGATCCTGGAAACTATCGCCCCATAAGCCTGACTAGCTTGGTCTGCAACGCTATGGAAAGGATCATCATGGACCTCATAAATAAAGATATTGGGGACCTACAGACACTGGATCCTACCCAGTTTGGCTTTGTTAAGGGCAGATCCTGCCTCTTAAACCTGGTCGATTTCTTTGAAACAGTCACCAAGGCCATTGACGAGGGGAAGGTGGTCCACACAGCCTACCTGAACCTCGCAAAAGCCTTTGATACAATACCCCACTCGGGCATTACAGATAAGCTCACCAGCTTAAATATAAACCCCTATGTCACTAGATGGGTTTCAAACTGGCTCAAGGACAGAACCCACATGGTTAGAATTGCTGGAGCCATGTCAGACTCCAAACCAGTTACAAGTGGCATCCCACAAGGCTCAGTCCTGGGACCTCTCTTGTTCGGTATATATTTCTCGGAGGTACAGGCCAACATGGAAGGACTGTGACTGACCAAGTTCGCAGATGACTGCAAACTGGGCACCATAATCGACTCTCCAGCCGACACAAGCATCCTCCAAAAGGGCCTCATAGAAACAGACAACTGGTGCCAGAGCCATGGCCTCAAGCTAAACGCCAAAAAGTGTATAGTCATCCCCTTTGGCAAAAACAAAGTGCCCACAAATTACCACATAGGTGGTAATCCATTAAGTACAGAAGAAGTAATTAGGGACCTGGGGACCCAAGTTGATAGCAATCTCTCATTTGACAACCACGTGGCCAAAGTGGTTAGAAAAACATTTTATATAGCCCACCTAATCATGAAGGGATTCACATCTAGATCAGGGGAGGTCATCGTGCCTCTTTACCCATCCCTCATCAGGCCCATAATTGAGTACAATGCCCCTTTTGGGATGTACCTTACCAGACACCTGCAGCAACTGGAAAGACCCCAAAAGTACCTCACCAAGAGGATCAAAGGGCTCAAACAGATGCCATATGCTGCCCGGTTAAAGAATCTCCAGCTCTACTCATTGGCATACCGCCTGCTCAGAGGAGATCTGTGCCTGAGGTATAAAGCCATGTCCAACCTGGAATTAATGGACATGCTGCACCTCAGAAAATCCAAATCTCATCGAGCTATGTGCTTGAGAGACTTGAACCTCAGCACTGAAATAAATAGGACATGCTGGAGGGACAGATTCATAACCCAGAGGCTCCCTTCACTCTGGAATAAAATCCCAGTCTAGGTTAGGCAGAGTCCCTCATTGACTCTCTTCAAGAGGAATCTTGATGAGTGGATGGGAGATTGTAGGTTTACCCTGGGTATCACTTCTGTGTCACTGTTAGACAGAGGCACATTATACTAACCTCAAAATAGGGCATAGCAAAATTAATTTAAAATGGGTGGCGAAAGCCAAACACACTCTGGCTAGGCTTATAAATGCCCTAGGGCAGATAGCCTAGTATGAACCTATGAACCTTTGATTTAGTGGCGATTTTGTTTTCGTAGCTAGCTTTGGAGGATCTTATAAGGGATCTCAGCTTCTTACTGAGGCTGACCAGGGAACTCCTCCACTCATGGGATTTTACTCTCTTTTGCAACAGTTTCTTCATTTTGTTGTACAGTTTGTTTATGGCAAGGGACCACCAGATTGGCTTCCTTTTTTTGGAGGATAGCGTCTTGGTTCTGTTTGGGATAGCACAATCCATGCACTCGTGTAAGTGCTTATAGAGTGCATTTGTGCAGGATTCAGCAATTGTAACTGTATTGTCCATCTGCATGGGTGTCATGAAGTTCACCACTTCTGTCTTAAGAAGCATGAAGTTGGTTTTGGAGACATTTTTTTACTGTGGTTTCCTTAATGGGGGGTGGGGGTGTGATGTGGATATCAAGGGTGATAAGCTTATGGTCGGATCGGACCAACGAGGAGTTGACTTCAGGTGTGGAACACTCATGTTGGTAATGACTAGGTCTAGGATATTGTTGCTCCTGGTGGGGGTGTGAATAAGTTGATCTAGGGCATTGGAGTTTATGAATTCCAGAAAGTGTTGAGCTAAGGAGTTGGTTGGTACACAAGTAGTTTTCCTAGTTATTGGTATGATAGTTGAAGTCGGCCATTATTAGGGTGTTTGGGTGAACCCTAAGATTTTCCAGTACATCAAGAAAAGAGGAGTGGGAATCCTGGGGCATGGTGGGGGATCTGTAGCAAGCTGCAATTTGGATTGCAGTTTTGCCCAGAGTTAGTTGCACTTGGATAACCTCGGATGCATTATGCTGAGCAACTAGCCTGAAAGTTTGGATATCCTTAATGAATATGGACACACCTCTGCCTTTGGTGTTTCAGTCCCAGGTTATATGGCCGAAAAGTGTGGTATGAGTTATGGCCTGGTAGTGCAGGGGTGCTCTCTGGAGCCTTGAACCAGGTCTCAGTCACTGCACAGATATCAATGTTCTCCATTTTAAAGAGTGCCTCGAGTGAGTGCATTTTGAGATTTAGACTTCTAGCATTGAGTAGCATTACCCTCAGTTTTTACTTGCCTTTTCCTGTTATGGTGGTGAATTTGTTATTTGAACCCTGCCTAAAAAAGGCACTACAGAGGCAGCAAGAGCCTTAGCCAATATCCGGAATCCCAGGGGCGACAGGTGCAGGCCATCTGTGGCAAAGAATTGTGGTCTGTCGACCATATCATCCCAAGCAGACAGATACTGGATCCCCTTAGAATAACACCAGAAGCTTAGCCAATTGTTGAAGTCAATCATTTTGTCCTTGTACTGTGGTATCATTCTGGGTGATGACAGATTGCTACTCAGGGCTAAGGTCATACCTGCCTGGGCTACGAGATCAGAGAGCTCTTCCATGTCTCTTTTCATGTAGTGCAGGGAGGTATGTCTCAGGTCATTCACACCAACATGGACAATGACAGAGTCGTATTTGTACTTGTTGTGGAGTGACCTGAGTGCGTGGGTTATGTGGCGGATTCTGGCACCCGACAGGCAGCTGACAGTAACCTTCTCCTTGTTTAGCCTGGTGAGTGGGACATCAATGTGCCTGACTATAGAGTCACCTATGACTAGTGTGTTGGGTATGTTGTTTTGCCTTATTGGCTGTGGTTGAGTGGCACACTGAGTCTGTGGGCTATGTGTCATTTGGGTTGTGTTGGGGGATGGAGGTTGCTTGCGTTTCTGCTTTGGAGGTCTTTGTTGCTTAGACAGATTATTACTGAGAGCTTTCACAAATGATTTTGTGTTACTATGTGTGGATTTTGGTGGTGTAGATTTAGTGAGACTATGCGATGAGTGTGGTGTGGTGCAAATGTTTACCTTCTCCTCATGACTGTCAAGTTCAGTCTTGGCTGGAGAGAGCTTTACTTCCAGTTTGGCTAGATAAGTGCATCTGTCACAGGTTGTAGTGTTGGGTGGTAGGAGGAGAGGGTTGTCTGTGTACATGAGGCAATTTCTAGATTGCCTCAAGATGCCCAAATTCATCAGATAGACAGGAAAGAACACTGGGAGCTGACCCTTGGACATGCCTGAATAAAAATTATTTTCCTCTAGATAAGTGAGGAAAGCGAGTACAAAAGCTGTTTTTCTCTAAGCAAGTGAGAAAAGTAAGTATAAAAACTGTTTTCCTCTAGGTAATGAGGAAGATTGAGTGCTATAGCAATTAATAGCTTATTTAGTGCTTACAAGTTCTGAACAAGTGCTGAGCATGAATAAGCAAATTTAAGTGCGAAAACTAAGAATCTGTATATGCACTAGACGAGTTACAGGACAGAAACAAGTGCAAATGCAGGCTTTCAAATCAGAAAGTTGATAGAGATGGAAGAGAGCTCAAACGGCCAATGGCTACAATTTCTGGGCCAGAACCACTCGTTATGTGGTAGACAGGTTACCTAGTGATTACCACTCCCACTGATAAACTAGAAGGCTTTCCTCCAACACAGAAAGGCTTGGGGGGCTCAAAAGCTTACATACAGTCCTGGATACAGCAAATCTGTATCTGGAACACTAGTTACAGGAAAGGTAGGAAACAGGCTTACAGTATTTTTTTTTTTTTACAGAAAAGTAGCAAAAACAGTAGTAAAAACAATTCACATGCAGTGCAAGCTAGCACACTTGAGTATGCAGCAATATTAGACCAATCACAGTTTAAAAAATGCAATTAAATTAAAAAGGACTAAAAGCAAGTGAAGAAAGAGTTTATTAGGTTGAATGTGGTAAAGAGATGGGACTGGGGGAGTGTCCCAGATCAAATCTACAGTCATAGCCGGCTTTAGGCACCAGCGAACCCTGCGGTCACTGTGGTCCCCAACCACTGCAAGTTATCTTATCTTAATATTTTGTAACATGTTTGTCAAAACAACAAAAGCTAGTACAGGAATCTTACATATTTAATAAACCAGGTGGGTAATAACTCTTATTTATATCTCCTTTAAAATTCAAAGATATTGCTGGTTATAGTAACAGTGTTTTATCAAGCAACAGATTTCACAATTCCATTAAATATTTTCCCACTGACATAGTGCCCCTGGTTTAGTTAAACCCTGCTTGTGGACATTCTCTCTACTAAAACTAACAACATATCCAGCTTTAGGTACCTGTAAAACCTATGGCTGCAAGGGCCCCCCTAATCATTCTTGACTGTGTGGGGGGCCCATAAAAGCTGAGGCTGACTGGGGAAAAATGAGGAAGAAAAAAATGTATTAATTTCCTGATAGGGCTGTTTAACGTGAACAGGGCTATGATATGATTCTGTTATAATAAAGCTGGTAATGAACATAGGCAAGGTAAGCACTAGAGAGATCATTAGCCTGGTGTGACTGATCTTGGTACATATCTTGGAGTTTAAGAACAGCTGATGGTTCTGATCTTCAGGGATGGTTTTCCTGTACAGGGAGTTTTATAAAGAATGGCAGAAGAGCAGATACTATAACTCCCAACTTCTTTGCTGAAGAGTTCAGTGCAATACCAGTAATACCAGAATAAAGACTCAAAATCAGGAACAAGTTTTAAATATTACTCTAATTCAATTAAAAGTTAATAGAATAACACATTTTGCATCAACGTGCATTTTTTTACTCAATAAGTATAAAACTCTGATGTCTGGATTTATTGACTGTCTGTAGACCTGAATGATTCACAAGCAAATCAAACTTTTTAGGAAGGACAGAAAAAAAGTATGAGCAAAATCAGGGAAGGTGTGTGAAATCAGGGACAATGACAGGTTTGTGTTACTCATCATTGAGGTAAATAAAAGTGACTTACACCTGCCATTGTTTGTTAACTGCTAAACAGCAGTCACTGACCTGATGTGCCAATTGCTATGGCTTATACTTGTGTGTGTGTGTGTGTGTGTGTGTGTGTGTGTGTGTGTGTGTGTGTGTGTGTGTGTGTGTGTGTGTGTGTGTGTGTGTGTGTGTGTGTGTAAATATCAGTGATTTTTATATGTGTGCACACACCCAGTAATGCCAGGACACATACATTATTCTTCTGGGTATCAGCATAAAATGTAGCTAACAAGTAATTATATTTCAAAATGAGGCATAAAATATGTCACAGAACATTTAGACACTTAGATCTTCTCAAAATCTGGGGGTCCTCACTCCCCAGATTATCTAAATCGATACAGGGGGCTCACTTAATCATCCTTAATTTTGTAGGGGCCCCAGAAAAGCTGTTGCTGGTTGGGGAAAAGTGAGGAGAAAAAATATATTAATTTTCTGATTATGCTATTTAAGCTGAACAGGCTGTGATATGACCCTGTTAGGATAAACTGATGGCCTCTGCCTTCAACTGCAGCCATGCTAATACCAGCCCTGCTTGGATATGTGTGTACAGGAAGCTGCTGTAGGTTGTGTGTGTGTGTGTGTGTGTGAGGGGGGGGAGGTTGTGGTTATTACATCTCCTCAATCCAAACTGTCATAGGCAGCTACTATTATGCATTCCTGAAGTATGGTCATCATTTTCTTTTACTTTTCACATAGACCTCAGAGGTGTAGAAAGAAGGTTACTATGGCTCGTGTAGGGGCAAGGTACTGTCTAGGAACAGCAAAGCAGAATACATTATTGCAGTCATTATTTGTTTCAATTTTCTCAAAATCACACTTCTGGAATGCATACAAGTAGCTGCCTTTGACAGTTTGAGTTGTGGAGTGAGGAAGCATGCTATGTATATGTATGTCTGCACTCACTTGAAATACATGACTGTGGCAGTTTGAACCTCTGCTTTCATCCCAGCCTAACACCAGAGCAATGCTTAGGCATTCTTTTTTTTTGGGGGGGGGGGTAGGGAGGCAGGCAGTTCCCAGATAGGACTTATGTATCCAGACAACTAGTTTGTTAGTTTATTGTTGCTATAATTTTGTCATCTTTGAACATTAAGTCTTGGGTACAACTTGTGTTTTTCTTGAAAAAAAAAATAAGACTGAAATTCTTTTCTTACTCATGTTTTTTTATTCAGGTCACTACTGGATTAAACAGCTGAGAAAATGCTCTAAAATACATCCCAGAACATCTATCACCCTATGGCTTCTTAGCCCCTGGCTTATTTGAGTTATTTCCTAAACGGTTATTACTGTGCTGAGTTGGTCAGGAAAGATGTGTTGAAAGGATTCAGGGAAAACTAGAGCTGTACAGCAACACAATTTCTTTCTTCATTCATAATTTCTGTTCAACTCATCAGTGGTTGAAAAGATTATGTAAAAAGAAAAAAAAAATATTTAAAATGCACTTCAAAGCATATAGGGAGTTATGACTTCTTGAAAAAACTGAAGAGTATGGCAAAATGAGAGAAAATTGAGAAAAAAAGTAGTGTGCATAGTATGGGGAGCCCAAGATTAGGGGAAAACAGGGGAAGACTGGAGGGTATGTGTGTATATGGGGGGGGGGTGCTGAAACAGTAGGTCTAGGGTGCCATTTCACCTAAATCCAGACATGTATATAAAGTTGCTGCAATGTATCATTGTTGCAACTAATGTGAATATCCCTTTGTGAGATGGTCCAACATAGTGTGGTAAACAGGCCTGTTGTAATTTAAGAGTATTGTAGTTACAGATCAGTATGTATGCAATACTCCTAAAATTTTGCAGTATGAACTAAAATTTTGCTTAAGAATTGTGGCAGTGGCAAGGTGATACGTAGACTTGGAGTGCTCAGGGGGCCCCCAACTTGACATCTGCTGGGGGACCCCAAAATGCTAACACCGGCCCTGTCTACAGTGGCCACGGCAACTGCAAAAGCCACCACATTTAAACTACAAACCAAATATAGGGATTGAGGGTGGAACAAAACAGTTTCAACAGAGATCTAAGCAACAACTAACAGTACAAACATTAAAACCAAAAAAAATATTCTCAGCTCTGTATATTTGCCGATCAGTCTCTCAGAACAGTGAGACAACAGTTTCAACAGTTTCATTTTTATTTAAAAATGTTGTCTGTGGTATGCCTTTTTTTGGAAGATGAGTTAAGTACCATGTCTCCAAAATTGTGATATCATATCTAACAATTTCATCGGCTAATGGAGTATGTAAAATGTATTCAACATGCATCTAAAATGATTGTTAAACTGATAATTCTTCAATGTAATAAGACATGATAGATTGTGCTTTTAGACATATACAGGCTTGTAAGGTACACACCTTTGTGAGGTACTGTAGGTTCATCTCATACCCCAGCATGTGTTATTAATTACAAATATTGAAAGCATTTATATTTCTATCCAGTATAAGTAAAATTAATTCAAATATGTTGTGTTTAGTTCAGTAACTAATAGAAATAAAAGGAAAGACAGCAGGATGTATACCTTGATTTATATCAAAGAAGAAAAATATGCTGTATCAGTCTTAACCAACTGCCCTGTCTTACTGACAGATAAAATCAAGCAAAGCATCATCAGTCAGACAAGCAAACAAATAGTGATGGTTCATAATATGAAATATTTCACAATTTAGTTTTTAAAGGACACATGATACTTGGCTGATCAGTAGAATTTTGTAATATGATATCTTCTTTATTTGTATCACAATTTAAGATTATTTGCAGGTTTTTAAAATAAGAATGTACTATATATCTATACTTGCAGTACAACACAGTACAAGTTCATAGGCAGTTACTAGGCTTCCATTCCAGGGGATCATTGAGGAGCCTAGGCCAAAATTCCATTTCCCCATTCACTGACTAGTTAAGTGACTTTGCTTAAAGTCACACAGTAGGCAAATGAGGGAATCAAACTCTCTTTTACAAGAAATATAACTCACAGCCTTAATCCTAGGCACCAACTGCCAGACCATTGTTTAGTTTCTGTTGAAAAAATAGATAAAAATAGGTTCAAGATAGACTGGCAAATAAGACAGGGGAGATAACTATATCCTAAAAGACATTCTAAATTCTAAGATGTGCAGTGCAGAGATTAGGGTTTTGAAGCATGACATAATTCCCTGTAGTCACAGTGAAAGCATAGACTTTACAACATTCAATTCTTCTGGACTGGGAGAGTACAAACCATCTCACAAAGAAAAGCACAGGTTTTATTTTTGTTTGGGAGGGGTGGTCAGGGTTTGGCATTCAGGTCTGCAGATGTTGTTTCCAATTCCGATAACTGCCACACACATACAAAGAGTCTTTCATAGTTCTCACTAGTGACAAGGTTTCAGCATTATTTCTTTGGCAAAGTGAGTTCTCAATAATCATGCACAAGTCTAAAATCCTATATATTAGTGACTTTCACCTAAAAGGAGAATAATTACTGAATTGTCCTTGGTGACTTTAACTACCCAAACATAGAATGGAAGAACTACTCATGCCAGAACACAAATGTCCAGAGATTCCTCGATTTTGTCAATGCAATTTCCTTGGAACATCTAGTCGATACCCTCACAAGAGATGATAATATCTTGGACTTGTTATTAACCAACATGAGTAACCACTGCAGCATCCCTGCAGTATCATCCTCCCTTGTAAGATCCAACCATACAAAAAAACTTCTCCAAAGCTGATTACAGCCTCCTCAGGGATGGTATAAGCAGCTTCACAGCTTCCTCCCCCTCTCTAGGAACTGACACCAGTATCCAAAACTATATCAAATTGCTATACGAACATTTATATAGATGCATGGAATCAGGAATACCTGACAGGACTAAATCATCCTCTGCAAGGAAGAGTAAACCTGTCTGGTGGACATCTGCAATACATAAACTCTATAACAAAAGAAACAAATTGCTGCCCAGGAACAATAAGGAGCAGGTGCCCAATTGGAAGCAATCTCTCCTTAGCCTAAACAAGCAAATAAGAGCACTAGTGAAATCCTCCAAAGCAAACTTCGAGTCCAAACTGGCCATATCTACTAGAGACAATCAAAAGGCCTTCTTCACATACATCCGTAATGTCAAAGATAGCACACAGATCTGTTCAGAACTGGTAGTCAAGGACATCACATATACAAATGCCGTAGATATAGCAATCTTGCTGTCTGACAGATTCAGTGAAAATTTCACCCTCTGTCCCCCCTATCAGTAAATCAGGACATTCCCAGTACCTGCCTCCTTCCCCTTATATCTAGGGATCAGGTCATTACTGCTCTCTCAAAGGCAAATAATACAGCCTCCGTGGGACCTGATAACATCCCAGGCTGCATCCTACATGAACTCAGGCAGGAACTTGCAGCACCATCAGGTGCCCTATTCAACCAAAGCCTGAGTACCGGCTTTGTTCCAGCTGAGTGGAGGACAGCCACTGCCATCCCTTTACACAAAGGTAGAGTGTCCACCGATCTGAGAAATTATAGGCCCATCAACCTAACTAACCTAATCTGCAAGTCCATGGAACAGATTATCATGGACCTAATTAACAAGGACATTGGTAACCTCCAAACACTCGATCCCACACATTTTGGCTTCATCAAGGGGAGGTCATGTCTGTTAAATTTGGTCGACTGTTTTGAGACAATCACCAAAGCCATGGATGAGGGGAAGGCAGTGCACACCACCTACCTTGACCTGGCCAAAGCCTGCAATGCTATTCCCCATTCGGGCATAAAAGATAAACTCTCTCAACTAGGCATCAATCCATATATTACCAGATGGGTAGCTTACTTCCTCACTGATAGAACCCATCTAGTCAAAGTAGGGGAAGCCACTTCAAGCAGTAGACCCGTATCGAGTGGCATACCCCAGGGTTCGGTCTTGGGGCCTCTGTTAATTGGGATATACTTTTCTGAGGTGCAGGCCAAAACCAGTGGGCTATGGCTGACCAGGTTTGCAGATGACTGCAAGCTGGGCGCAGTCATCAATTCCCCTAGTGACATGTACATCCTCCAAGAGGGTCTCACCCAAACAAATGACTGGTGCCAGAAACATGGCCTCAAGCTGAATATAAAAAATATGTATCATCATCCCCTTTGGATGTCCCTACAAATTATCGCATTAATAACAACGTATGGAAAGCTTTCTACATGGCCCACCTCATAAGTAAGGGTATCTCATCCAGGGACAAGAAGGTCATTATATCCCTGTATTCTTC
The DNA here is from genome assembly GCF_019279795.1 of Protopterus annectens. Lineage (NCBI taxonomy): Eukaryota > Metazoa > Chordata > Ceratodontiformes > Protopteridae > Protopterus > Protopterus annectens. The sequence continues at coordinate 378,091,843 of NC_056739.1, read as the reverse complement.
CCTTATAAGGCCCATTATTGAGGACAATGCCCCATTCAGCAAGTACCTCACAAATCACATGCAGCAGCTGGAGAGACCACAGAGGTTCCTCACCAAGAGAATCCAGGGCCTCAAAAATCTACCATACACAGATAGGCTAAAAGCCCTATTCCTCTATTCTGTTTCATGCAGACTCCTCAGAGGTGACCTCTGTCTGACATACAAGGTGATGTCGACCCCACCTTGATGGGATTGCTGCATATCCACAAGTCAAGCTCCACTCGAGTAACCCACACATGCGGCTTCAATCTAGTCTATGACATAGGACTTGTTGGTGGACAGATTTCTGTCCCAGAGCCTCCCCATCTGTAGAATAGACTCCCTCTCCACGTAAAGCAGAGTTACTTCTTTACCCCTTTTTAAGTGCAACCTGGATAACTGGATGAAAAGTAGAAAATACATCCCTGGGATTCCACTGGTCTCCCCGCTGGCCAGGGACATCAGGTGTTGATTTGTCTATACATAGGCTAAATTATTGGCTAGGCTTATAGGGGCATCAGAGCCAGTAGCCTAGTCCATATCTTTCAACCTCTTAGAGCAAATAATCTGGACAAAGCCTAAAATGATGGGGAGACAAATAGGGGTAGATTTTAAATACTGCTCTTACAAACTTAAAAAGTTGATAGAATAATAGGTTTTGCATTAGCATGAGTTTTCTGAAGGATGTGGAGTCTTAAACTAAAATGTTTGTCTTTATTTAATGACTTCAGTCCTCATCTATTTGCCAAAAAGGTACAGATTTTAGGAGGAACACACCAAAAATATGAGGCAAAAATCTGGACATTCTGCAAAAATCTGTACAGTTGAGATGTAGTAGTAACTTCCCATGATCCTATAAATAAATATGCTGTTGAGAAAACAGAAAGAGAGAAGCCTCTAGAATTTAAGAGTGAGCTCTGGTGTTTTTCACCTTGTTTTGAAACAGGACTCTTAAGGGACTCCATTTAAAACAGACTGAAAGGTTTAGGTCCATTCAATGAGCACTCTGAGGTACCTATTTGTTGATTGATAGTCCTTTCTGTGCTCGTATATTCATATGTTTATAGGTATTGGGTATGACTGAGCTAACAAGATTTTAACAAAAACAAGCTATACTGCTTTATTAAGCACACTGAGTTACTAACAGGCATCAGCCTAAGCTAAATCAGGTTACTGAGGCAAAATAATTACTGTAACCTTGCTGTGTCAGTTCATTCCTATTTGCTATGTTGCATGAAGTCAGATATGTGTTTAAGGTAAAAACCATGAGGAAACACCGACATCTACTGGAAAGTATTAAAAGTACAGAAACAACTTATGATACGCTCTTCAGCAGAAACTTTATAGTTATCAAGTCTCAAAAGTATTGGATTTGAAACTGAGGCTCACCACACTTCTCATCCAGGCATAGTCTGTACATATAATTTAATGAGTGATAGTTTTCAAGTAACATCAATGTTTACATTAATAATGTTTTGTAGCATGACAAGAAAACCTCTTTCATGGCTGTACTTGACATATAACATTGACTCCTGAGAAAAGGTTCTTCTGTGTAATATATTTTGCTGATGCGTATAATCTCCTAGCTTATGACTATAAATTGCATATGTGTTCTGTTCATTTGCCTGCTTAATCAAAGCAAACATAAATACGTAGTAACAGCAGTGAAACAGTTTGTCACCATAGTGCCTGGTTCTGCTGAGATGGCTTTTGTTCAGTGTCTGCACGTCCTTCCTTTGTCCTTATACGTTTTGAGAGGATACTCCTGTTTCCTCCTGCATCCCAAAGACTTGCTGTAGTCTAGTTGAACTGGTTGTCCTTTAGACTGCTGAAGGTGTGCATGCCAAGGATGAATGTTTGTTTGTGTGTGTGTGTGTGTGTGCGTGTGTGCGTGTGTGCGTGTGTGTGTGTTTGTGTGCATGCATGTGTGTTTTTTCAGTCATCTTAAGTACTGCCAGCACAATTAGGATTATATTTATGTAAATGAATATTAGGACAGCCTTTAGCTTTCTACAGCTCTGAACTGAATTAATTAGATAATCAAGAAAAAATTATTTATTTGTAATGCGTGTCATCTGGAAGTTAAGCTTTTTGTGTATTAGAAAGCAGTGTACGAAAGTTTCTGTATCTCTACACCCACTCATACAACATATGCCTGCACAATTTTATACATATAAACTCCAAACAGGCACTGTCTGAAAAACCTACACAGATAAAGGGAAGACACATACAATGCACACACAAGGCACACTTCACAAAATATAATTTACTGTATGTATAATGCAATATAATCTTTTAACTGATACTGGCAGAGTAACTCTGTACATAACATTCTTCATCAATATTTGATTTTATATGTGACACTGTGATCCATTATGCTTATTCTAAGTTTGATTATTTTACTTCCCTTATCTTCGTAAACGTCTTCCATCCTAGTCTGATTTAAGTCCCTCATTTCTCCTATTGCGAATCATTATGCTTATTCCTCTGCAGATTACATTAACCTAACTTATATTGACAAACATTTGTAAAAGTATATTAGTCCCATCGTACTCCTATTTATCTTAATGCTTCTACCTGAAATCTTTTTGCTGGTCAGTTACAAATACCGCTTAATCTTAATTATTTTTCACAAGCGATCACGTGGTTCAGTAGCAATATACATTGACTCATAATTTGTCTGCCGTTGTGACATTTTTGCTGTGCTGCATTAAGTAGGTAACTGTTGCATCAGGGCAAGAAAAGCGCAGGAGCCAGGGAACATGGTCATAAGCCAACATATTTTGGATGCCAAAACATCTCATCTTAGCTGGCAACAAAATATAATGCTTGCTGTTGCGGTTGTGCACCTGCAATGCTGAGGTGAAGTGCTGCACACACCTCGGTGACTTCATGGTTTCCAGAGTCTGTATTGCAGAAGCTGCACATGTGGACCATCAGAAGATGGAGCTCCTAGGGCAGAACTCTGTCATCTCCCTCCTTCTATCATGGAAAAGATGAATGTGCCTGTTAATTCCTGAACTCCACAACCAGCTACTTAGACCTGATACTATAAATGGAGCCTGGGATATCTGTAGTGTAGTTAAGGCCAAAACTTCTAACATCTTAGAACCAGTTTCAGAAAACTGTTTAATCAACACTGAACACACTGTTATACTGCACATGCAACATCACACTCAACCAAGAGTCCTTAATCTTAGGCCATCACGCATCAAAATATATATCATGATGTAAGAACAAAGTCTTGTTTAATATCAGCAGCATTATGATCAATAATTAACCTTATTATGCATACTATAACGCACAATGTACTCTCTTTTTGTAAGATATTTCTCACTGTTTTTTAGCAAGTGCAGGTTCTGAATTCTCCACTAAAACATACAAATATAAATAAATATAAATAAATCCAGAGCTATTGGTTGTACATCTGTATTCGTCTATATGGAAGTTACAACCTTAGGAACTAATAAGCTTTATATCTCCTCTTAATGCTATGCATATAGCTTTAAATAACTGATTTTAAAATGCAAGAAAAATATGCAAGATTTGCTGATGATTTTGCTAAAATATATATTAACCATTCCTTAAAGAAGAAAAATCGATTTGCATTTTTTAGCATGACAGTCTAAAACAATTATTTCATTTTTATCTGAATGTCTTAATGTGTACTGATACATTAGCATATTCTGCAAGTAATGCTTACACTTTACAAATATATGCACACACCTAAACATGCAACAAACCAATAGAAAATTGCCAGTGGAAGGTCTAGTGCTAACTAGTAGAAGTGGAACCTCATTTAACTGCTATCTTACCTGTGTCTAACCCTAGAGACTCACATGAGGTCATTTACCTGTGAATGCCCCTACCCACTCATACAAGGTCACTCACCTTATAGTGAACTCTTAGGACAGAATTATTTGCTACTTCAGTTCTAATAAACATTTATCTACCTAGATTTGCTTAGATAATCTTGTTGGCTGTGCTGTCTTTAATTGTGATAGCTTTGAAGTTCTTTAAAGTAGTTATTTTGTTGTCTTAGCTATTTCAACAATATCTATCAGACAATGATTGCTAGATGTGTATTAACAATTTCATGTGAAACAAGGTCACCCAATAAAATTCAAATGCAGGCCGTCTTTTCTTTTTTCTCTGAAAACCTGCTTTAACAACATTATTCTGGAGTCTATCTATGTTGATGGTTTCATAGAACTATGAAAGCTTGAATGGGAATTTCCACACTAATAGTAATACACATTTTCACCTCCACGTATGAGGGCAGGGATGTCTGTTTTTCCCAACATTGTAGAGCCCATGGCATTTTTAAAGAAAATGGTCATTCATTTTCAGATCACCCACTTAATCAGCTTCAGAATCACAGGAAGCTGAAGGCTATTCTTGGCATGCAACTAACACAAGATAGTGAATTTAATCCCATATGAGGTGCCAACCCCATCACAGGAGACGCGCACACACATATGCACACACATGGCACATACACATATATACAATATGAAGGCTCACCAATTCACCAACATCTCTGGAATGTTGAAAGAACCTGGCGAACCTGATAGAAACTTATGTAGAGACAAGAAGGCTATGCAGACTGCACAGAGAAGGCACCCCAGCCAGACCTGAATCAAAGAACCAAGCAATGTGACATAGCAATGCTTGCCACTGCAAAAGAGAGCTACTGTATAGGCAATACTAAAATTAATTTCACACAGATAATAATTTTATTAAAAAAAAAAATTCTAATTCCCAACTTTTTCTAGTATATATATTGTTTTTCTTCACTGGAAAAAAAATGTTTTAGTCAATCTTATTATGACCTAGAAATAATTACAAAGCATGTTTTAATCTTAATTTTGTAATATGGCTGGATTATTGCAGGATTAACAGCATTAAGGGAAGTAAAACTGGATTTAATAAATTAATCTATGATGCAGCTTTATATTTATATTAAATTACTTTCATTCTTTTATTATTAAACTGTTCCATGCTAACAGTGATCAGCATTTTTTTTAACTCTGAGCCTGTTTGTCAGTGTTCTGCTGACTGGGCAAGGTTTATGAGCTGCTAATGAGCTTTGTTTCTCTTATACTGGACCTAATTATTTCAAACCTAACCTTACAAACTGCTTGACCTTAGCAACTTGCTTAATCAGATATGTTTCTGGACCATCCCAAGAAGAGTCACTTGAGCCTGGATAGCTTACCTGACTAATTAATGAAACTAAATAAGTACATGTAGTCCATGTCTGCCCACAAAAGGGAATACCAAGTGAAGTATCAGCATTCATAGAAACCATTCCATAGTGATTTTTCACCACTTTAGCTAGACAGAATACATGCACAGGTGACATGTATCTAGATGTAGGTATGAAGCAGTATGAAATATGTGGAGAAACTGTAAATGATTTCATAAAAAGACCACAATACAATTCATACTAGAGGTTTTACAGAAATTTAAGCAGAACATAAGCTTTTGGCATTAAAAAGTGTATTCTGGCCTTTTGTAAATGTATCAAGCTCTGTCAGTAATACAACAATACCGTAGTTGTTGTTGTTGTGTCTTTCGGCTTTTCCCTCTTAGGGGTCGCCACAGCGGAACGCCGGTCCGCTAATGATTGGCAGTAGATTTTTTACATGCCGAGTTGCCGGCCCTGATGCACAACCTTCAACGAAGGTATGGCCATTCACGCATGTCTCCACACAGAAGACGCTTTAGCTGAGAATCGAACAAGACAACGTCTTACTGTGAGGCGACAATGCTACCACAGCACCACCACCGCAGTCTCTTCTAAAATAATGTTCCAAAAATAAGATGTGCCTCTAACCTTTGTTTTCTGGACATATGTGAAGCCAAACAATGCATGTGATACACAGTGCCAATTCCCAAATGTAAAAACTTAAAAACAAACTCATGATCCAGGGACCACCTGCTTCTAACCATCTCTGCATCTTCATTCACTTCAAATATGTAACTAGATGTGGAAACATGAACAGTGTCATGTATAATTCAGGAAGTACCAGACCAAACACCAAAATTCGTAGTACTCACACCATTTTTACATCAAGAACAAGTCAACTGTCCTGATGTAAACATCATAAATAGTCTAGGAGTTGCCCTGGCATCCAATGCATATCGCAGTAGAGGTACTGTGTTATTCTCTGGATTATTGTTTGCTAGATAATGTGGTTCCACTCTTTCAATCTAAGCTGTCCAATTCTGTCTTACATCAAAAGGTTTGATACATTCCTCATGTTCATCCATTACAACTGTGACACACATTCAGCCTTTTTATTGGTCAGTGTATTGTGCCACACCTACATCAGTCTTCAGCTGCTTGTACTTTAAGCAATTTCATAATAGATTTTTATTTTCCACTGACACACACAGGAGTACTGTCTGTATTTAGTCTTGAAACACTTGCGTCTTGTTTTAATTTAAATTAGCTTCCATTCATTTCAGCGCTTCTATACACTTTGTGTGTCTTCAATGTTTAAGGCATCCAGAAGAACTTGAAATAATTTTATTCACCATCATATTGACTAGTACACAAAATGTTCTTTATTTCGTCCATCATTCACTGTACTCCAAAAATTCACTCTGCTCCATTCAGGATTAAAACTGCTATTTGGTTCCTTTTTAGGGATTTTTTTTTTTTGAGGAATATGCTTAAATGTACTAAAAAATATACTAAATAATAATAAAAATGATGTGTAGAATGTGTATAAATATATATATATATATATATATATATATATATATATATATATATATATGTTTAGTTATTTTAACCTCAATTCTGTTTTGATTAGATTTATTATATCACACCAGACATTAAACAGTAAATTCAAGACACATTTTTTCATGCCACTATTACCATGTAGTATTGGTATAATTCCCCCATTTACCATATTGGTGGAAGCTCGTGCACACTCATGCACACACCTGCACATTTTTATACATTACTAGTTTACTTCATCCACTGTTTTCTGTATTTTTCTGTGTTTTTTTCTACTAGTTTTCATGGCATAAACATGTTTTGGGGCTGTAAACATGAAAACTGTCATGATAGCTTTTTTTTTTTTTTTTTTTGCAAAGCACTGACATTTTTTTCTGAGCTGTTAACTTGGATTTTTATGCACGCTAATACATGTGGATGGATATTTACTAGATACTGTTAGGCAGATGTATTTTTATATTTATAGTGTTCTAGTTTGATTATGTTTGTGGTTAGATAACTATATGTTTTTCTTGATTTTGGTTCTTGTCACAGACCTGATGAAGGCTTTATTGCATTAGTTAGCTGAAATTGATTTTAGTTAAATGTCTTTTTATGTATATCTTTTTTGTGCATGTTATGCTTTTCTTGATACCTGATCTTGGAATGTGGGTTGCAAATTGATAGGTAGTGTTTTCCTTAACTACGATAGTGGTTTGATCTAATAGTAATAATAGTAGTGTGTGGGGGTGGGTACTTGCCGTTCTAAAATGCACTTTTATGGCCATGTTTGTATTGTTTGTCATGAATATGCTGGTTTACAATTATACAATACATATATTTCCACACCTATGTCTAAGTATATAAAAAGTGATATGTTTAACATTGTTAAAATATTTCTGATTTTTTGTTACTGAGCATCACTTGTCTGTGACAAATAAAGGTTTGTTGCTTTGGAGCATTTCCTTGGTTTCATGATTTTTGGAAATTATTGTGACTGAGCTCATCAACAAAGTTTTAAGACCACCAGTTTCTCTGCTTTTTACTTTCTAATGCATTCCTTACTGTAAGTTACCATTATTTTTTCGTGAGAGCACAGTGATAAACTCACTTTACATTGTTCCTTTCCATTGTATGTTTATTGCAAACAAGCTGATTATATTCTAATATGTTCTTTGTAATGTACATGTTGCTTGCTGCACAAATTCACTGAACAATGATTGTTCTATTAATTGACCATTTATATATTCCTATAGCTTTAATTATATTGGTGCTGGCATGTAAAATTGTATACAGTGAAGTTTTAAAATGTGCATGATAAAGTCTAAATTATAGTCAGTTGATTTGCCTCCAAATCAAGATCATATCTCAGTAAAGTCCAGCTACAATAATAAAAAGAATCAGCAAGAAAACCCAAAAGCAGTGAGTGTGTTAAACCCAAAACAGTGAGTGTGTTCCAGCAGCAAACCCAAGCAGAATTCCAAGAAAAACCACAGCTGGTAACGGGCAGAAAGATAGCGCTTTCGCTGTGTTTACCACTGTTTCATCAGATAAAAAAGTAAAGCAAATGAACTTCTTTTATACTAAATTTCAGTACAAATTAACACAACAATGCAGAATCCTAAGTGATCCACATGGCATCTGCTTTTAAAGCAACAGTGTCTAAAAACAGCGCATAAAAAATAACAGTACAAATACCAAGATGCAGAATAGTACATTTATCTACTTTTCTCTGCTTTTAATACTGGTTTTAGTGGTACATGGTCATTTAGATCCATTCCCCTGTGCGCTCCTAACCTTAAAATCCAGTGTAATTCTGCATTTTCAGTCATATTTACTAACCCCCCCATATTCACATTCGCAACTTGTAAAACTTGGAATACAAATGTATGTGTGTTGCCATTTGTTAGTATGTGTTTTGCTAAAGCACTACAAACATTCACTCTTCTTGTGCAATACAAATGATCATTCTCTTTCAGTTTCCTGTTGTTTTTACCTATATAAAATTTGAAACATGAAACACAGTGTGCTGCGTAAATAACATTATGTGTGTTGCAGTCTGCTGAAACCTTGTTTCCATAAATGGCCTGTCTCTGGATGCTTAAAGTACATAGACTGATCGATATAGTCACAATATGCACCCTTCTGACATTTACGTGTACCCTATTGCCTTTCCCCTAGATTATGATATAATCTAGGATAACATAAATACTATTTAAGATTCTTCTTATTTTTATACACGAAAACAGCTTGCTGGCCTACCAGCTCTTTTTACCTTCTCATCAGTGTGTAAAATGTGCCAGTTACTTCCGACCACTTCCCAAATCCTATTCACCTCTGTTGTATAGGTAATAACCATGGGCATTTGTGGTGAACACTGCAAAGGTGCTAATGTTTAATAAAACTTATGGATTTTACAACTGTTGAGCCTTGCCTTTCTGCCTGTTACCAGCTGTGGTTTTGCTTGGAAAAAAAAAAAGAATACTCAAAAGATAAAATCCTTCTGAAAAGATCACCATTAAATATGGCCTGCCTAAGAATACTTGTCATCTGTAGTGTAGTGTAATAATCAGAAATGCAATATGACCCACTGGTAGATGCGCTGTCACAGGAGAACGTTCATAATGTACTTGTAAGGAATCATAGCTTATGTTTATATTCACCTAATAACATATTATATGCTGTCATAGACACTTTGTTCATGGTAACCAGCAACCTCATTTAGTTTACTGTACTGGTTGCTGAGCAACATAGTTTGTATTCTTCTTCTTATGTAGTTTGATTGTAGAATCAGTGAGGCTAGTAGGTCTGTCTCAGGCATAACACTATGCTGTTTTTTATCTTTGTAGGTTGAATACAGTTTGAAAAGTAAGCACATTAGCTGTTTGTGGATACTGTGGAAGTGAACTGATTTAAGAGTGTTGCAGAAACATTATTGCAAAAATGCAAGACACTCTGTTGGAAAGAAATACAGAGAATCAATAGGCAGATTTTCCATTTAAACTAGACAGAGTTTTAGAGTGTAATATAATTTTAAAGCATTGGGTCTATTAAATACTGACCAGACAGGTGTGTGACCGCTGATAAATACATTTGGCCTTATAGTGGAGCCCTTAGGAAAAAAAAAACTGTTGAGAGGTAAATTAAAAAGTCATAACTGCAAACTCATTTTTGAATTGTAATACTTAAAGAAGCCAGGTATTTAAGCAAGCTGTTAAAGACATATCAGATACTGCGCTGGCTTGTTAATGCACAGGGATCAAGCCCTGACTACGCTCTAGAGAGCAGAGGAATGAAGGTCAGCAGGGCTAAGACAGAATATATGTGTGTAAATGAGAGGGAGGGTAGAGGAATGGTGAGGATGCAGGGAGTAGAGTTGGTAAAGGTGGACGAGTTTAAGTACTTGGGATCAACAGTTCAGAGTAATGGTGAATGTGGAAGAGAGGTGAAGAAGAGAGTACAGGCAGGGTGGAATGGGTGGAGAAGAGTATCAGGAGTGATTTGTGACAGACAGGTACCAGTAAGAGTGAAAGGGAAGGTCTACAAGACAGTAGTGAGACTAGCTATGTTATATGGGTTGGAGACAGTGGCATTGACAAAAAGGCAGGAGTCAGAGCTGGATGTGGCAGAGTTAAAGATGTTAAGATTTCACTTGGTGTGACTAGGATGGATAGTATTAGGAATCAGTATATTAGAGGGTCAGCTCACGTTGTACAGTTTGGAGACAAAGCAAGAGAGACGAGATTGCATTGGTTTGGACATGTGCTGATGAGGGATGATGGGTATATTGGGAAAAAGATGCTAAGGATGGAGCTGCCAGGTAAGAGGAAAAGAGGAAGGCCTAAGATAAGGTTTATGGACGTGGTGAGAGAGGACATGCAGGTGGTTGGTGTGATAGAGCAAGATGCAGAGGATAGGAAGAAATGGAAAGAGATGATCTGCTGTGGCAACCCCTAACGGGAAAAGCCGAAAGATGATGATGATGATGATGATGATGATGATGATGATGATCAAGCCCTGACTATGACACAGGTGACCCAAGATTCAATGCAGCTTTGGTACTTTCTGGTGCAGGTGTGGAGGAAAGAATAGTAATGATGCCTAACTTGCTTTTTCTTTACACAAAGGGAGGGTATGGGGACATGTTGGGGGTAAGCAGCTTAGGCAATAGAGTATTAGTGGTAATACTATATCCATGCATTGTTCATGTGGACACATTTTGAAGCAGGAAGCTTGAAGGACACCGAACCATATATGTAAGGTGAGTTCCTCACAGCCCTATTGCATGCTCCCTGTGATGTCAGCCTAAATTGTCTTAGGTGGTAGGGGTTAATAGAAAAGTCCTGCAAAAGCAGCATATGGTGCAAAAGAAGCATATGTTATACTTCAGATGACCTGGATGTTCTCCTTTTCCCATACTCACTGATCCACTTTAACTTCTCACTCCACCTAGATGGCTCAGCTTGGGTAGAGAAGATGTGGAGGTCAAGGTGATCCACTTCCCACCATCACTTACTCATCTCCTTTCCCACACCATTAAGGCACCCCCTCTTGGATAGGTCTAGTAGTATGTAAGGAAGATGGAGATATCACGGGGGCTCCTGATGGCCAAGCTACTGATTCAATAAGTAAGGATCCAAAAATTAATACCCATCGTGACAGTGCTGACAGTATACCAGTGAGACATTGTTCAAGAAAAGTACCAGTAGCTGCCAGAAGTAACAAGACAGCAAATGAAGCAAATGTAAAGTTTTTTTGTTTTACTTTTATCTCCATGCCTGCTGACCAGCAAACCTCCCCATAAGACTCAAGGCCATTCATTCATGGGTATCATCTCCAGATTCACTATGGCGAGAGCCATCTGGGAGAACTGTCAATCAGGCAGCCATGATGATTATTTTTCTATCACTGATGTACCAGCTATGAAGGCTTTTTTCCCTAGCATAGCTCTTGTTCTGGGAAGGAGAATTCAGAACCTGTATCACCACAGGGTCCATAATGCCTTTTTCCTTCCAAAAGTCCATGCACCTGTGCACCTGCTCAGTTAAGTCTATTGCCAGTCAGCAGCTTGATGAACCACACTATCAACTGGTCACATGCCTCACCCTCACTAATTACAGGATATGGCTTGCTCCAACCTTCAACCAGGACAGGTACACCCATCCTCCCTGCCAGCTCTGTTAAGTGACTGATCCACTAATCAATCCTAGGTCACCTGGGGCATAGTCAAGGCTTTATACCCCTGTGCCACCAGATTTGCAAAGCAAATGTATGTCTTAAGTGTCATTAAGAAGCAGCTAAAACTAACAAAATAAACAATAAAAATGAGATTCTCATTCGTATTGATTCACAGAATCTTAATAAAGAAATAAATTAAAAGAGAACATTCCTATTGCTTACAGTTGAAGATGTGGTCCTATGATTGCCAAATACTTACTTTTTTTCCAGTGCTAGATTCAGATTGGGGTTTCCCGTGCATAAATCTAGGTGAACAGAGCTACAAGTTGCGTACATTTTGTATCATTGTAAAAATGCATTTTCCTTAATTTTCTATTTTGCATTTAATCAATCTCAGAAGTATTCTGAAGAGCTATTAAAAAGTGTTTTGACATACTAGGAAATTAGTTACAGATACACCAACATTAACATACTAAAATACTCTGATATTAGTAAGCTCATTTTATTTTTCATTTGATTTGTTTGTCTAGGAGATGCCAATTAGAAAGGTATAGTTGAGGAGTTCTTATAAGAAAATCGACCAATTGCATATTAGTCAATGGAATATACAAAGGCAGAAAGGAGATATTACCAGTAAGAAAATAAACTGTTTTACATAAGCACATACATACAAGAAATTGAATGCCTTTGTATTTGGTAAAACATATTAAGTGGTGACAGGTCATAACTCACCGCAAATTAAATTACGGAAGTATTTATTCTAGACACATCAAAGATTCCAAAGGGTATTATTCAATCTACATGTAGATAATTGTCAGGAAGAGAAATACTAATCAGGTCGGCATTTATGCATAGCAAATGTAATGAGTAGAACATTTTAGCAGAGAAGCAGAATTTTTAAAAGAATAGCATATGCATGTTGATTATATCATCACCAACGACTGGAGTAAAGGTAAGTGAATTTCAGAGGTGAACTAATAATGTCTCTGAAATGCATCTCTTTAGGAAAGAAATTGAACTCTTATTGTTCGGGTGGTGCAGTGGTGCAGCGGTTAACACTGTCACCTCACAGCAAGAGGTTCTCTGGTTTAATTCTCGGCTGGGGTTCCTTCTGTGTGGAGTTTGCATGTTCTCCCTGTGTTCGTGTGGGTTTACTCTGGTTTTCTCCCACATTCTAAAGACATGCTTCTGGAGCATTTCTCCCTGGGCCTCTGCTGAAAACAGGATCTGTGGAACCTAGTCGGACTTTCCCGGTCAACAAATGTTAAATAAAAAAAATAAATATTTTTCTTTCAGTGAGAATAAGTTATGGCTAGGGGTTAATGTTCAAAGCTGACAAATCAGTTTCCATTTATTACAAAAAATGCATGAGAGAATACATGAATCACACTTTAGAATAACAAAGTGTGAAAAAAGAGCCAGGCAGACAATGCCTTGGCTAAGAATATTAACTTATAGAGAATAAGAAGTGTGGAAATCGGGCCATGTGCATTGCGGACTGTAATAATAATCCAAAGAAAGAACAGTTAACAGAGCTAGTTTATTTTCATTTGTAAATACATTTATTAAGCAGGTAAGTCAACAGGACACAAATGGCCCTTTTCAGGGTTAACCAGGAATTCTGTCTGACTAACTCAGAATTGCCACAGTAGGCAAATAGAGTTAGAAGGAGTGAAACCTTTTACACATGACTACAGCAAACAGTTTGTTAACAGCTCAGAGCCTTAACTCTCAGAGATAACTGACAGCAGATTTTCCATGGGACAGATTTGGCACTAGATTTGCTCCATTTCAAAGAAACCATTATATACCCTCTGGAATCTTCCTAACTAACATACTACCTCTGAATAAACTCCCATGATACATAGGGACACAATTGGTTGGATTGCATGGCTAGGCTTATAAAGGCCCAGTTGGTTGTTAGCCTAGTATATACCTATGACCCTATGAATCTATAATTATTATGCTAGTTAGCCTGAAATAAATAGACAGTCACAACAAATAAGGTAGAAAATACCTGATAATGCCACATTTGGCAATGGACAGCAATACAAAAGTGATGAATTCACAAAGTTTGTATATGACAGGGAATTCTCCTATATCATTTCCAGCCTATTTGAGGCTGATGTACTACAACAATGGAGAAACCTTCCAACACAGTGACGCATCTAATAAAAAATAGCTGTTACAAATGCTATGAGGATGCATCGTATACGTTTGACATGGAGGAATATTCCATTGCAGTTTTTCCTCTGTCAATGCCAACTGTTAATGGACAAAATGGTGAAAAGCATGTTACATTATTCATATACATAACTAATGCCTGAAAATAATCACATAGTAAAATAAATAGTTTAAAGCTGTAACCAGGGTGGGGTGAATAGTGGCAGCTGCTCTGGGTGTATTCTGTTGGGAGTGCTACTGATAATTTATGGCATTTTGACAAACAGCTCGCATAATTCTTTGCCACAGTTCTGATTCCAATTTTTGGTCCTTAATTTCAGAAGAAACTTATTTATTTGCCTCAACTTTGGTTCAAAGGATTGCCAGTCAGTTGACTACTCAGTGCTCTAGCTGACCCTGTGTATAGCTTGGAAGTAGTGGAATCCAGCCGACCCTGTGTATAGCTTGGAAGCAGTGGAATCCTGCCGACCCTGTGTATAGCTTGGAAACAGTGGAATCCTGCCGACCCTGTGTATAGCTTGGAAGTAGTGGAATCCAGCTGACCCTGTGTATAGCTTGGAAGTAGTGGAATTCAGCCGACCCTGTGTATAGCTTGGAAGCAGTGGAATCCTGCCGACCCTGTGTATAGCTTGGAAACAGTGGAATCCTGCCCACCCTGTGTATAGATTGGAAGTAGTGGAATCCAGCTGACCCTGTGTATAGCTTGGAAGTAGTGGAATCCAGCCAACCTGTGTATAGCTTGGAAGTAGTGGAAAGAAATCAGCAGAGCCAGACATCTGTACTATTTGAGAACAGTGATAACAAGGACTGATAGCTTCATTTGCTTAAAATGTCTTTCAATAGGTAAAGCTTTTTATATTTTGATACATCTAGATCCTGAAATGATTAGTATAGAGCTATTGTTAATTTTAAATAATCTGACATAATTATTTCAATTTGAAAAGGGGGCTTAAGATATCAATGTTTTTACTGCTTTTGAGCTAGCGTTAGCTGCTACATTGTTTGTCTAGGTAGCTCATTTTGAATAAATGTCATCGATACTAGAGTAAATTCTCAGTGTCTCCTTTCATTTATTATTCATCCTCTCACTAGATTCTACTTCTAGAGAGATGCCATTGCTCTGTAAATCATTGTAGGATTAATAAAACATGGCTGGGGAGGTGACCACCCTAGCACCTCAAGGTGAGCTAGGCCAATGTGGTTGACACCACCACTTCCCATGCAATGGAATATTGTTCAGACGATTCATCTGACCGAGGCTCTTGATTTTCAAGACCTACTCAGTGTGAGCTTGGTCAACTACTTCCACTTGTCTACTTTTTCTCTTAGTAAACTTACTGTAAGGGCTGAGGTGGACGTTTGTGACTACCAATCACACCTACCACATCATTAGATTTTCCAGTACTAAGTCAGAGATTATCAGACGGGATCAGGTCAGCACAATCCATCAGCAGAGGCTGAACAGTGACAGTACAGGTTACACAGAGAGTTACTCCTATGTGTGCCCGCATTTCTGCACTGTACATTAAAAATGCACCATTTTGCACTGTTTGGAATTGCTAGAGTTACACGTATGTCACTCAGTCTCCACCAAGACAAGTCTGTAGGAAAATAGTTACAACTTCCTTTCTTTATAACTAACCCTCTGACATTTGCATTTACTCTTAAATCCCAGATTACTTTTAGGGATGCTGCTATGCCTTTCCACCACTGAACACACATGAAAAATAAGTCTGTGATTATCTTACAATATTTGTGGTTTTGTAATTAGTCTTTATCATACTATGGAGGTAGTCAACTTTCAGAACTAGAGAAGGGCAATCACTGATGGTTTCCATCATTGATGGCTCATTTCCTCAGAATACAGTCCTTTAAGAGCTTATTTGCTGTTTTACAACAATTGCATCAGGGAGTGTTTAATTGTAGATATATACTTTTTTTTGGGGGGGGGGGCATTTTTTGTGATCTAAATTAGAAATATCTGTTTTTTGCTCTAGTGGAAATAAAGGGGAAACAAGTATTTATCATGCTTCTGATTACTTAAAGAACCTAAGAGTATGCTTTCTGTGATTATCCAGATGGCTGCTTGTTTTTTTTTTTTTCAATTTCTCTATCTCTAGAAGATAGTTGCATTTCCCTCATACTTGTTTCATTTCCACATCACTCAGCAGAGGTTAGCTGGGTGCTGTATTGACACAGGTACTCAGAACCTTAACTTACTCTATAAAATTAAACTCCTAAATTCCTTGAGTATTCTGAAATTATGCAGTGAGCCCCTAGTTTGAACAAAGAGGAGCATTGTTGTTTGTTTTTAGAATTAAATTGTCATTTTTTTACTGCAATAGTACTCCAGTAAAAACAACAACAGCAAAAAAAAAAAAAAAAAATTGAAGCCACTTTGGTTATTTCACCAGCAGTCCATGAAAAAAACATCTGGAGCCATGGACATGGAGTTTCTGTCTCTGTAGCCAGCTTTGTGGAAATGGGCATCCTGAGACAATGTAGCAATTGGTTCATGTTAACTGACCTAATACAGTGTGTGAGAGATGTAGATATACAATGTCATTGGAAGAAAGGCAATCACATACAACCGCTAAAAATTCCAAACAGCCTTAACTAAAAGCTACACTCCCTACAAGCACTCCTGAAATACATTAATATTTGCATCATCATGGAATCCTGATTCAAGATTACTGACAGTGCCCAATCAGCGCAAGGCTTCAATCTCTAACAAACATTCAGGCCCATTGCACTCGATGAAGGCACTAAAAGTGGCAGTGACTCTACATACCAGGATGATTGCTGGTCAGCCTGATACATGACCTGAGAAATCCCCTACAAAGGCTATTTAATACCAGCTTCCAAATGGGTTTTGTGCCAGATGCTTGGAGAACTTCAGCAGTCATCCCCCTGCACAAAAGTGGGGCATCAATGGACCCACGTAATTATAGACCAATAAACCTGACCTGCCTTATGTGTAAGACTATGGAAAGGAACATTATAGAGTTAGTAAATAAGGACATAGGCAACCCACAAATTCCTGACCCAAGCCAGTTTAGCTATTGTCAAGGGTAGTTCATGGCTACTAAATCTGGTCATCTTCTTAAAGAAGGTAATGGAAGGAATTGCTCAGGGAAAATCTATACACACAACACACACTCTCTAAAACTGAACTTCACCTTCAGTCTTAGGATAATGATCTGATTCTCGGGTCTATATTAGTACATAGAAGTTTCAAAATTTCGAATGTTCTACTATCGAACCCTATCCAGTGAACTCTTACAACATCGAACATGCAGAACAGCGAATTCTTTCCTAGGGAAAAAATTTGCTGTTCCAAAACACATGCACACAACACAAGCACACCAAACAAACAGCAATCCACACACATACACCTAAAATCTTACATCTAACCCTACACTAAACTGTACATGTACCACTAACTATCCACTTACCTTAACCCAAACCCTAAGGTCCGTCACTATCGCACACTCACTACACTTGCACCCTAATCCTAACTCACCTACCCCGCCCTAATCCTCACATCCACACAATTGCACACTTACCTGACCCGCGCCCTAACCCTAACTCACCTAACCCATGCCCAATCACACACTAACCTGAACCTGACCCATAACTTTCCACCACAGTGCTGAAAATAGTGAAGCGACAGAAACGGAAGACCAAATTCCTTCCCTAGGAAAAATTTTGGGTTTCTGTAGCTTTGCTAGTTTCAGCTGAATAGGGTTCAATATTAGATCATTCGAAGTTTTGAAACTTCGATGTTCTAATATAGACCCCTGATTCTCCTCCATGCCCAACTGACCATTAAGAAAACACCATGCTATTTTGTAAAAAACTATAGGAGCCCTATTTGATGGCATTGGTTCATGCATCCAACTAGACTAGTGTGGAATCACTAAGCATTTAGCCAAACACCATTCTCCTAAGGGACTTCAACTATCCCTCCATCAGCTTAGAGAATTATGCATCCCCAAGTGGGTTTGCCCAGAGATTTCTGGAATTCATAAATGCAAACTCACTGGATCAGTTAGTTTTCATTATAACTAGGGATACCAAATCCCGAACTTGGTTCTCACCAATATAGGACAGATCTGTTCTCTACAAATTATATCCCTCTAAGACATTAAATCAGACCATAAATCAGTCATATTCCCCATAGGACTGAAGCTGGAAGCAGCCTGCAATAACATTGTATTCAGATATTATGCTAAGGCAAATTTTCTAAAACTGAGAAATGACTTGTCTAATTTAACATTCCCTGTCATACTGACACATGGCCTGACAAATCCCCTACAAAGGCTATTTAATATCAGCTTCCAAATTGGGTTTGTGCCAGATGCTTGGAGAACTTCAACAGTCATCCCCCTGCACAAACTTGGGGCATCAAAGGACCCAGGTAATTATAGACTAACAAGCCTGACCTGCCTTATCTGTAAGACTATGGAAAGGAGCATTATAGAGTTAGTAAATAAGGACATAGGCAACCTACAAACTCTTGATCCAAGTTAGTTCACCTTTTGTCAAGCGTAGGCTCATGCCTACTAAATCTGGTCATCTTTTTACAGAAGATGATGGAAGGAATTCCTGAGGGAAAATCTTTAAACATGGCATAACTGGACCTTGCAAAGGCATTCAACTTCATTCCACAATCAGTTATAGTTGATAAACTTAGCCAGATGAATATAAATCCCTGTGTACATCACTGGATAGCTCACAAAGAGAACTCAGGAAATCAGAGCAGCTGGCTTTACTGTCTCAAAAAAAAAAAAAAAAAAAAAAAAAAAAATCAGTCACTAGGAATGAACCTTAATGCTGAGTCTGTGACTCACTCCTCTTTGACATCTAATTATCAGAAGTCAAAGCTAATGTTAAAGACTTATGGCTGACCAAGTATGCAAATGACTAAAAACTTGATGACATCAGAAACCCCCCAGAAGACACCAAAATCCTCCAGGAGTCCCTTCATCAACCATATATAACTGACCTAAACTAAACCCCAGAAGTCCCCTGTAACCCTGACATTGACTACACCCCCCCCTAAAAACTGAATTAGTAGTTAAGGAACTAGGAACCCATGCAGACAATCTTCACTTATATACTATTGTAAGAAAGCCTTTTTTTCATTGCACAGCTCATTAGTATGGATATAGCATCCAGGTCCAGGTTAATGATCATCCCACTGTATTCTGAAGTCATTAGGCCAATCACTGAGTATAATGTCCCCTTCGATATGTACCTGTTCAGGCACCTGACATAACTTGAATGACTGCAGTGCTTTCTCAGCAAGAAAATCAGAGCGCTAAATCACAAAAGGTGCATTGACCAGCTCAAAGACTTGTTCCTGTTCTCAGCGTCTCACAGACTACTGAGGGGCGATCTCAACCTCACTTACAGAGCCTTTACTGACTCCATTCTTTCAGACCTTCTGCACATCTACTAGTCCAATAATGGCAGAGACTCCCACTCAGAGATCTTAATCTCTTCTGCAACTTAAATAGAACATACTAGAGGATATATATGTGCCTCAATGAATACTGCTTGTCAGGAATCATATTCCTCTCCACATAAAGCAAAGTACGTCTCTCACTCTTTTCTGGTGTAATATAGACAAATGGATGGGATACTGCAAGCTCATCCTGGATTTACCACGCTTGTCCTTTATGGATAGGGGTAATATGTAAATGTCTACATGACTTTGGGTTATTTGTACTAAATGCATAAAGGGCTCTGGGTCATTTGTACTTAAAATACTAATGCTAATAATCTCCTCAGGAATGCACAGCTGGGCTTATGAAGATCTTCATGGACAAATAGCCTAGTAAGTAACTTTGAATCTATGAGCTTGCGTGAGTAAATGAATTACTTTATTTCCACATTTCTATGTGCAGAATTTATTTTCAAGGTTTACCCACATCAAATTTGCTAACACACTCTTTAGACAAACCTCAAAATAAAACATCTTTACTTCTTACCTACTTTATTAAAGCATTGTTGTAGTGTCATGTCTTCTATCTCAAAAATGATATAATGCCTTGAATTCAGCTACATCTGAGTATACCATTTGACAAACTGATAGATCCAGAGAATTCTCTAGATAATTCTATGCACGTCTGTCCATTATAAACAGCACCTCGTAAAGATAATTTTCTGATAACAAATATCAGCATTTTCAAAATGCACATGTTTCAATCTGTTTCTATAAACAGTACATCCAAGAAGAAAGAATATTCCGTTTAACAAAGTATTGGGTTAACTTGAAACTTCCACATTTTTCAAGTCACTGCTACCCTCTGGTGGATCAGAAGAATATTGCATTTTTTACTTGTGCTTTGGAGTACTTATTAAATAAGCAATACAGGCCATCACTGTTTTAAAAGAAAAACTAAAAAAAGTATTGTATTAAATTGTATTCTGTACCAAAATATGTACCAGTTGAAATACTGTTTGTCTGATCTTTTGAATTACTACTCTAGAGTGTTTAGCTTATTGTTCAGAGGATGACAGCTCTCTGGTGATTTATGCCACTACTTTTCTTTTATAAAGTAGGTCTTAATTTATTGTCTTCTTTATAAAGCAATACATCAGTGTTTGCAACTGCAGGCAAATCATTTCAAAGGAGATGCTCATTTTTTATTATTATTAGACTGCCAAAAATTATTGGAGCTCTGACTCAATATCTTCCCGCAGAAAAGATTCATCATGGACAGTCATTTAAATAAAAACAATATTTCTTTAGCAAATGCATGTATTGGGCCAACATTTGCAATACAGAGACAGCCTACCACAGTGCTTTAGCATGAAGATGTGTAGCACTGTGACATGCTGTCTCTGTGGGTATGTCAAAAACTAATGAGGCATTCTGGGGGAGCAGCACACACTAATTACCCATGTGCTGTCCCCTGTAAATGCCTGCTGTAAGGCGTTTATATAGCTGAGTGACTCAGCCATGGCTTGCTTTAGAGGGAATTTAATGATCAGGTAGTATTTGTGTGTGTGTGTGTGTGTGTGTGTGTGTGTGTGTGTGTGTGTGTGTGTGTGTGTGTGTGTGTATGTGGGTGCGCGTGTGCGCGTGTGCGTGTGTGTGCGTGTGTGTATGTGTGTGTGTGCATGTATATCTGTTGGTGGCTGCATGAGAGCGTGTCTGTCGGCCTGGTAAGTTCAGTAGCAATATAGTTAGGTGGTAGGGAAGACGTGAATTTGTGTGTGGGTGATTGCACCCCTGAGTGCAATGGGGAGCAGTGTGTGTATGTTTGTGTGTGTGTGTGTGTGTGTGTGTGTGTGTGTGTGTGTGTGTGCACGCGCACGCATGCAAATAAATGTGTGAGTGTGTGTGCTTGAGGAAGCTGTCATATCTCCATACTCTGCTATACTTGCTTCAGAACAAGGTCAGCAGGAACACTAAGTGAAACCAGAGAGGATTTTTAAAATATAACTTGGAATTATATAAATAGTTGAAAGAACAACTAGTCTAGCATCTCAAAGCACTTTTATGAACATTAAGGAAAATGAAACTCTAATGTATGATATGACTGTATGAATCCATGACATATCTAGGCAGGAACAAAAAACATAAGAAGAGACATGAGGACATTCTGTCAACTCAGGGACCGGTAAGTGGAATGTGTGTGTGTGTGTGTGTGTGTGTGTGTGTGTGTGTGTGTGTGTGTGTGTGTGTGTGTGTGTGTGTGTGTGTGTGTGTGTGTGTGTGTGTGTGTGTGTGTGTGTGTGTGTGTGTGTGTGTGTGCGCTCACGCAAATGAATGTGTGAGTGTGTGTGCTTGAGGAAGCTGTCATATCTCCATACTCTGCTATACTTGCTT
Organism: Protopterus annectens; assembly: GCF_019279795.1. NCBI lineage: Eukaryota > Metazoa > Chordata > Ceratodontiformes > Protopteridae > Protopterus > Protopterus annectens. Next base: position 378,069,890 of record NC_056739.1, on the reverse strand, counting down.
CAGAACAAGGTCAGGAGGAACACTAGGTGAAACCAGAGAGATTTTTTAAAATATAACTTGTAATTATATAAACAGTTGAAAGAACAACTGGTCTAACATCTCAAAGCACTTTTATGAAGATTAAGGAAAATGAAACTCTAATGTATGATATGACTGTATGAATCCATGACATATCTAGGCAGGAACAAAAAACATAAGAAGAGACATGAGGACATTCTGTCAACTCAGGGACCGGTAAGTGGAATGTGTGTGTGTGTGTGTGTGTGTGTGTGTGTGTGTGTGTGTGTGTGTGTGTGTGTGTGTGTGTGTGTGTGTGTGTGTGCACGCGCACATGTACAAGAGTGTGAATGAGGATGGTGCCTGGGCTGTTAGTGTTAGCTGCCATAGGAAAGTGAAGTAGTTAAAAAAAGAATCAGAGGTAAGCAAATTAGCTGATGATGAGGTCTTTCCTCTCTGAAGTGAACACATCGTTGAATCTCAAATTCTTACTTCCTATAAACAGCTCCTTTTTGCAGAGCTCTGAGTGCCAGTGCTGGGACTGTATATGAGTCCCAGGGATTATGTACATTATTGTATTTGTTACCCTTTGTGCAACACTGTTAATCTGATGGATACTTCATTAATCTGATAGTAATATGTTTATTAATTGAATAATCTGAAGAATAAACACATTCTAACATATTTACTGAATGGAAATATGCCCTCTGCTAATATCAGAATGCTTCACATCTTCTAAAAATACATGGAATGAATATACATTATAGCTTTTCAACTGTCCAGATCTTCACTGAATGTCCAGATTTGTGCCTCATATTTTTGGTTGTTCCTCATAAAATTTGTGGTTTTCTGTTAAATCATGGGGATGATCTGAGTATTGAAGTCACTAAATAATGACATGCATTTGAGTTTCAGACTTCAAAACCCTTCAGAAAATGTGTGTTAACACAAACCATGTTAGTGTAGCAACTTTCTAGTAAATTAATTGGATTAGTGAAATATGTGCCACCCTCAGCTTCTCACTATAATGCATAGCAAGTCAAATCTAGAACTATGATAAGCACTTACAATTGATTTTAACATCTAATTTCAGTGTTTATCCACCAATCCTTTGCCATTTCACAAGAGATGTGAAGAACAGATGGTCTGTTCAGGGATGTCTTTTTATTTATAAATACTGCTGAGATACCAGATATAAATGTTGGACTGATAACTATACATATTGCTTACATCAGTAATCCAATCACTTTTGTTCTTATTGTTTTTGCATTTGTGGTGAAGCCAAAACTCCATATTCTGACAAAGGCAATGTGCTGCTGTGTTATTTGGGATTAGATGCAGTTAAGTGGAAGTGTTGTGTATGTTGTTCCTATGTATTTTTTTATAATCATTAAACATTTATAACAAAGCCATCATTGGGGAACAGACATATGGCTCCATACTGAGGTATCAAATGCAGAGTTTTTGAAGGCTTTTGGTGTTGAATCTGGCATCATGCCTGATTTTCCATGAGGTTATATGTCCACTGATCAGGAGGTAGGTAGAAACTCATATCCAGGATATACATGCACTAAGTCGTCATTACCTCAGAAGTAAAAAATAAATAATTAAACATATAAAACATACATGTTTAAGCAGACAAGTCAACATTTGTCTGACTTATACATGGTGAGACTAGACTCCATGTTTTTCAAAAGCATTATGTTAATATATTATCCATATTATTAGGACCGAGTTACAGTTCTATACTTGAAAATAAAGTTTCAGTTCTGAATATTTTATACCTGAATATCTTTTTATAATTCCCTAAATTTCTAATTGTAGCAGAATTGATATATGTCCTCATACATGGGTACTGTTTTTATTGTTTCACAGTGCCTTTGATTTCTCATTCTTGCACTGAACTGGTTTCATCTGGGGACTACATCTATGATCATATGGCAGGATAAAATCTCTATCATGAATTCATGTGAACTAAACTGTCATTGCATTAGAAATAAAAAAGTAAGTATTTCAGCAGCCAAGTCAGTTCTGCATGTAGAGAATGGCCACAAATCCATGAACTGACAAAGGCAATATCCTGCTGTATGAACTGGGATTGAGATTAACTAAATTCCTTGAGAGTCAAATGGTAGTCTTCAGGGTGTTTCACATTTGAGTATTGCATTATAATTTTCTCCAAATTTTGTTATGAACTGACATAGCAAAATGGGCATATGGTTACATACACAGGAACCAAATATAGTATTTTAGAGGACTTTTGGTATCAAAGTATGTTGTTCTATATAGTTTCCAATAAGGATATAGCATCTTTGATCAGGAGGCAGGATGAAATTAATTTCCAGAATATATGAGAATTAAGATAGCATTGCATCGGATATAAACAAAAAAATCATAAATATTTCCCCAGACAGGGTAACAGTAATTTTACTGCATGAAGTGCCAAATTCCACTGAGAAGCCTAAATTCCATTGACAAATGCAATGTGTAACTTGTAAGTTAAGAATGAGATGCAATGAAATCCTAGGGGATGAATTGTCATTCTTCAAAGCTTTTGTATCAGAGTAGTCTGTTATAATTCCTTAACACTTTTATATTAACTTCCATAAGATAACTACATATGGCCTCATACACTGGTACCAAATTTAGTGTTACAGAGGACTTGTAGTGTCACACTAACATTATATCTGCTTTTAATTTGTGGTATATAAGGTTTGATCAGCAGGCATAGTGAAACTAATATCCAGAATATATGATTTCTAAGTTGTTATTATATCAGAAGTAAAATCATATAAACTTCTATACAAAAAAGGATTTTTTTAGTTGTAACATCAGATGAGAATCAGTAATAATTAGTATAATATATTAAGTGAAATTTCATTGTGACCTGTGATGAGCAGGATGAGACTGATTTAGAAGCTGGCAATACCATTGTGCTAGCCTGTAAAAGAAAATGATTATTATCATATGCATATGACCAAATAATGATATGGAAATGGGCAACACTATGATAATGAGATCAAGCGTGAGTACACATGAGGGTTAACAACATGGCTGAGCAATTCAGAAATGTATAACAATTACATGATGAGTCACATTGTCTAGTGAATTTGTACACATACAATACTTGGTGAACATTAAAAGAATCTGAGACTGCATTAAGGTATTAGGAAAGCATCTGCATTAGCTGAACAATAAATGTCTGGGCTGTTCCCAATACCAGTAGCCATGACAGTGCATCATTCCCTCTACATTCCGCATGTATCTGATTGCACCCTAGTATACCATCACCCCATGACAGAGGCATAGTCAAGTGATATCCATGTGGACAGGGATACCATAAAGGAGCTTATAGTTTTGTGCCATCCTCACATGGAATCCAGTGGGATGTGTTGAATGCCAATTCCTATGTAACACCGATGTATGTGTGTTATTAATTATATTTTCTTCTGCAATCTTTCACTGGCCATTCAGGAATATGGTGGGTGTATCACAGGCATCCACCTCACAAATACTACTTCAGTTCCTTAATATTATGGCGAAACATGTGGAAGAGAATATACGGGTTGCATGCACACCAAAGGACAGACACATCACTATGTGGTGTTATACAAAATAACACATTTTACTAAGCTTCTATGGGTCCACTGACTGCACCTACATCACCATCAAGGCCCTGTCTGGTCCCCATGGACACTGATATGTGAACCAGAAGGGCTTCCATGTCATCAACTATCAGGTGGTGTGCAACACACAATGTATTATTTACAATGTGCCTGTGAACCATTAAAGCAGTTCCCACATCTAACATATTTACTCTGTAACAGTATTTTTTTTTTTTCTGTGAAGACTTCCCATAACAACATCTTACTGGTGATGCTGGGTATGCACTGGAGTAATGGATCACAACATTGATATTCAACCAGTGTTTCAAGCATGAGATGCCAAACAACTCCTCACTGTTACAGAGCCAAACGTTCTCAGGTATGATTTGTATTGCTGAAGGCCTGCTTCCACTGCTTAGGTTTCTCTGGTGGCATGATGCAGTATGTTCAGGAGACCTGCATCAAGATATTTGCTGTCCATGTAATGCTTTATAATGTGACTGAAGCCAACAGTAAAGGAGGTGATGGTTGAGAAGCCACTGGAGGAAATGGTTGCATAGGAAGACTGAGGGAAGCAGATGCAGACAAAATACACCATTACACTAGCAAAGAAGTGTCAGCCAGTATCCAGTTGCCAAGGTTACCTAGGATAGAGCTAATGTGCAAAAGCTGGACATAAAACAACTAACCTGCCAAACATGAAGTAAGGAGTGCTAAACTCAATATAGCTTCAGTGAGAGGACTCAGCTTTGAGGTGGGTGACATGATGGGATGAAGGAAGCCAGACATCATCTATATTGAGAAAACAAAATGGAATGGAAGTGGAGCAAAGCCACTTGGCTTGAGACCAGCGTCTACTACCCAGGAGGAGGACAGACTAGAAATGATGTTGGAATTGCAGTGAGGAAAAGGCATGTGAAGACTGTAAAGGATGTCATAAGAATTAGTAACAGCCAATAGGTAATCAGATTTCAGTGTAAGGATAGGGCAGTATTCATAATTTAAGCTAATGGCACTTAACTGAGTTGTGATAACAAGGAAACAATTACATTCAGGCAGCAGTTGCAGGACCTAGTGCATAAAGTGGGACAACATGAGTGGGTGTTGAGAATGGAGGACCTGAATGTATATATTGGGACAGACAGAACAAGATATGAGGATTGCTTAGGTCTATGTGGGTGGAGCAAGTGGAATAAAGAAGGAAAGGTCTTGCTAGACTTCTGTCTGACAAATGGCTTGATAGTGGCCAACACATGGTTCAGCAAGAGAGACAGTCACAACAGCATATAGAAGAGTGGCCAACATGCAACTAAGGTATACTTTTTTTCTAGTAAGAAAAGGGCAGAGGGGTAGAATCAGAGATTGCAGAGTCATCCCCTGTGAAACAGTCATCGCTTAGCATAAACCAACAATCAGTTGCAAGCAGTGGTCAGAGAAGCCTGTAAGATCAACAGAGACTAAGCTGAAGACCCGGAAGTTGGCCGGAGAGAAATCACAAAAGTTCAAGGAGATACTCAAGTCTCTAGCCTCTTAGGAAGGAATAGGTGGAGATGAGGAAGTATGATAGTGCCTCACAGTAGCATGTGTGAAGACTACAAAACAGATATGCAGCTGAGCCCACTATGGTATTAAATTACACAAGGAAAGCTGGTTATGGAATGCAGAATTCCAGGAAGTCATCAAAAGAAAGGAGATGGACCACGATAATAAGGAACACTGGCTGGCTAACAATGATTCTAAGAGAGCAGTTGCCATTGCAAAGAACAAGGCATTAGAGGCACTCTACGAGCTTTTGGAAAGTAACTTGAAAAACAGCACAAAGAAACTCTATCAGCTTGCAAGGTAAATATGAAAAGATAAAGAAGCTAGTCATCAAATAGCCTTCATAATGAATTCCAGAAACAACCTGCTCACCAGTTCATAGGACATCAAATGCAGATGGTAGGGGCACTTCCAGAAATTTCTGAATGAAGAAAATCCCACAGAAGCTGTACTGCCCCAGAAACAGCCTACAATGAAAGAAGAAGAATGATCCCACCCTAGAAGAAGTAAGGACAGCACTAAGGAAAATGAAACCATGGAATGCAGCAGGCTTAGATGAGGTCATGGAAGGTATAATCAAGATGTTAGGCTAGTTAGGGGGACAAATGGCTTCTGAGGTTACTCATAGCAGTATATAGAGAAAGGTGTATCCCAGATGACTGAAGAATAAACATTCTAGTGCCAGTGTACAAGAAAGAATGGGACATTTACAACCCTGGACAGTATACACGTATCAAACTCAGGTCACATAGTATGAATGTTCTGGAAACAGTGATTGATAAATGAATGTGTAGAGTATTAGAAAGTAAAAAGGGAGATGAGATGTTCATATTCAGATCAGGATGCAGCACTTTACCCCAAAGTTTGCTGTCAAACAGATAGTTGAGAAGAAATAAGAGATGTAGAAAGAGGCCAAATGGGTATCCTACACATATAGGAAGCATATGATAATGTTCCAAGAAAGATGATTGGGACAGTCCTGTGGTAGTTGGAAATCCCCAAAACATTGGTAGAATCAGTGAAGGTTATATACAAGGATCAAATGACTTAAGTATGATCAAGTATTTGGACTCAGACAAGGGTTCACAGTAGGATTGGGTGTGTATCAGGGCTCAGCTCTGAGCTCACTTCTGTTCCTACTGTTGATAGACAGTATTAGCAAACAGGTCAGAGGGGTCAGCAAAGCTACTCTATGCAGATAATGTGTCATTACAGGTAGACTGGACAAGACCTTCAGAAAATGATAGGACAATGGAATGCAAAACTGTTAGCATAAAGGATGAAGCTATGTACAGGTAAGATTGTTGTAATGACAGAAAATGAGGTAAGTCAAAAAAAGATGGAAATTGAGTTAGATGAACAGATACTGGAACAAGTTGACAGCTTCAAGTACTTGAGAGGAGTGATTCAGGAGAAGGAAAGTCTGAATGAAGAGTTCAAAGCTAGAATCAGAGGGGCTGCAATCAAATGACACAGAGTGTCATGGGTGATGTGTGACAGAATAATGCTAAAGAAGCTGAAAAGTAAGGTTTACAAAACAGTGGTGCTAGCGGTACTACAGCATGATACAGAAACCTGGGCAGTAAAGGTAGAGCAGTTGAAAAAGCTGCTGGGTAGGGATATGAAGTGCCTGAGACAAGGTGGTAGGACACATACTGTGAGAGATATGAAGAAATGAGGACATCAGGGCAGAAGGCCAAGTAGCACCAATTGGAGAGAAGGTCAAAAATAACAGATTACAACTGTTAAGACACATTTATAGGAAAGCAGAAGACAAACTAGTAAAGAAGATTTGGGAGAGATTGGAAGAAGGAAAGAGGGAATGAGGGCCTCTAGCCAAGAGATGAATGGATTGTGTGAAAGAAGAACTGCAACAGTCAAGTGTGACTGTTGAAGAAAGCAGGAGAGTGAATTGAGAGAGAGATGGCAACAACTGATATGACATCTCATCCCATGCAGAAAATCTGAAAGAAGGGGGTTCATGATGATGATGATGCTACTGTACATGTGGCCACACTCCTATAGTCAGTTAATGGACAGAGATATGTGCGGCATCATGTATATTACTTTGCTACCCTTGTGGTAATAGTGGCCACTGAAGCTGCTACAAATATTATGCTCCAGTACCATAGGCCATGTCCTCATAGTAGGCCATTTGATCAGCAAGGGGACAGACTCTGTTGACACATGCACCCTATCTTCAACATCCTAACCTTTGGCCAAGAAAACACAACCAACATGTACCCCACAGCCTCTATCAGTTAACAGGTGTGACTCTCCAACTGCCCAGTCACTATACACCATACCTCAACCCTTGTTACGGACTGGATGCATTCCAACACACCCCTCTTTGTTAGAGCCACCTGCCAAGGGACATAGTCTACTTGTCCCTGCTCCATGGCCATACATATGGTGGGCTACTGAGGTTTGCACATGTACCCTGTTAACTCTTACTCACTATTTCAACCCTCCCTGTGCTCCCCAGCTGTCAGTCAACAAGTTTCTGTGAAGCAAATGCACAATAAAAATCTTACACATATCCAGTCACCATCTCCACCTGCTACTGGCATGCATGTATTTAGGATGTTCACCATGGTTCACTTTTACTGTAATAACTACTTGAGATTTTATGCTGTGGAAACCATTGGTTGTTCACAATACCAGAGACTTTAATCCCCTCCTCATGGGTTGGCATGTGAGCTCCCATCTGATGTCTGGACTTCAGGATAAGAAGTCATTAGCTAGTGCCATATTTTCAATTCTTTCTTGTTGTCGCTGTGATGTCCCCATGCTGGCTCAGTAATCAAGGAGACTAAATCCTCACCACTGACACTGGAGAGGGATGTGCACTTGGAATACAAATAGATACATGCCATATTTCCAGATGCAGACCTCTCTGCTCAAGCACAATTTCCCTTAAGAGCACAAAGGGCATACACTCAGCCCAGGGTCTGGGTGTCTCTATCTGGCTCTCCCCAGGTCCCCAGTAAGACTCCCCACTGGCACTGTGAAACCAGTGCTTCATGACATTGCCCAAAGTAGCTGATGCACACTCTGAGATTTAATTTTCACACACACACACACACACACACACACACACACACACACACACACACACACACACACACACACACACACACACACCTGGGAAAGGCTGGCACAGATTGCCTGCTCTATCAACTTTGCCCAGACTATAAGATAAATTCATGGCTATCAGTCAGTTACTATAAGGCTCTTAAAAGTGGATCTGATTATGCTCAGTGAAGTTAATATTAATACAAATGGTAATGTTGACCCAACAGCAAGGCTTTCAGGAGTGGTCAGAATTATCAACAAATAAAAATGTGAAAATCCTCTCAAAGCTTAAATATTTTCTAAAAAGGGCCAGCCATGACATGATGAAAAGTTTAAATATATTTAATAATAAAAAATAAAAGAAAACGAAAATACTAAATATATATTTGCAGTAAACCACAGAGTTTAAATCACAGGAAATATTGAAAATAACTTTGACGGACAAACTCATACAAATAAAGAAAAATCTCTAAACTAAGCTTCACTATATTCCTAACTGAATCTAGGAGAATTACTATTCCCTAATAACTTACTTGATAGAGAAAGGCACAATGAAGTACATGAGCAGTCTTTCTAGTCAGATTCCCCAAAACAGAATATTTAATACTCAGAGATTACTCCCTGTAAAATATAATATACAAGATGGCTTGCAGAATGACCTCATCTGGTCACCTGACTCTAGGTTCTCACAGTATCCCCCTTTGAAGCTGAGACAGAAATTTACAATACATATCTAAATGTTTATGTCAGTGCCTGTGGCTTTCCCTCTTTTTACTGAGTTAATGAAAAATGGCTTATTCCAGACCCACCATCTCTGGCCCTTTTCAGCACTATGGGGTGTCTCTTTAATGGTTTAACAGCTCATTTACAGTTCTCATATTTTCTTAAAGTAAGCTAGCTGGTTAACCTCTGCTGTCCCTGTAACCTATATTAAAGCATACACATTTAATTCAGTAACAATAATACATGTGCATTTTTGGTAACGGGAGCAGGCTATGTCTGAATGGCTTCCACTTTGGCAGGTTCTGGCCTGATCTTACCACTCCCCACTCTATGATATGTCCCAGGTAGGAGACCTCTGCCATGTCCACTTGACACTAAGCTTAATGGTCAACCCTGCCCTTTACAGCTGCTGGGGCATTGCTACCTCTTCCACTGAGGTGTCAGTCTGAGCTTTACTGAGGAGATCTGTCACCAGATCCCCCTCAGACTCCTTCTGCCATCTACTGCAAATACTCAGCACAAGGGTTTCCCTATCATGGTAAGGCTTCATCACATTAACATGGCACAATTTGTGTGAGTTTTTTCATCATTTTAACAAAGAAGACGTGTGTACAACAAATTAAAAATCTGGAGTATAACATGCAGTGGCAACTAATTTGTTTCTTTGCATATTTACAACTAGGCTTAGTCCCTCGTGGACTGCGTCTGTTAAAAATGCCATCATATTTTTCAGCACTAAATGTTAATACTGTATCTGGGAATGATAGTAGAATAAAAACCTTATGCTATACGACCACATATAGTAGATGCACAGCTGATGTTAAGAAAATTATTTCCAATAATTGGGAAATTTTGATGGCTCTACCAGAATTAAATAAATTTATGACATCTACTCCAAAGTTTGCTTATAAGAATTCATCCAACTTAAAAAGTAAATTATGTTACAAAGATTTCCGCCATAAATCACAGAATCAGTGTGAATGAAATAGAAAGGGCACTTTCCCATGTTTAAATTGTTCAGTATGTAATGTTATTTGCAAAAATAATACATTTATACATGCTATTACACAAAGATCCTTTTATTTTAATTGTACAGCCACTTGTTATACAACTAATATAGTATACTTAGTTACTTGTGAACAGTGTTATAGCTTCTATGTTGGTAAATCAACCAGAAAACTATGTGAATGCATTATAGAACAGAAATCCGACACTAGAAGATGCATCTTAACAAATGCAATAGCAAATCATGTTATGGAGTCAGATAATACACATAGTTTTGTATTCAGAGTCATGGACATATGCTTTACAAATATAATGGGAGGAGATAAAATAATGACCTAGAACTTAAGGAATATAGTTGGATAGTTAAATTGCAAGCTGATAGATTTGCTGGTTTAAACTCTACAATATCTATTAAACCTGTTTTAAAAGGCAAACAGTTATGTTTGAAAAAAATAAATGTATGTAAAGAAATAACATTATGCATATCAAGTTATAACATGTATTATTCTGCATTAGCTCTTTAAACAAATTGTGTTCTTAATTGAATTTATTATCCAGTTGGCTGCCTCATTCATTATGTCTTTTGAATTTTAATTAAATAAGGATGTGTTTAGCAGTTTTGTATCACACTGAAGAAGGAGTAATCCGAAAGCTTTGTGATTTGTAATTTTGCTGCTACTTATCATTCTGTCTGTTTTAAAATAAACTATTTGGACATAACTGAGCCATTTTATTTTTCTAATACAAATGGATACGCTCAGCATTTCCAGATGCAGACCTCTGCATCAAGCATAATTTCCCTTAAGAGCACACAGGACACACACTCAGGCCCAGGTCTGGGTGTCTCTATCTGCCTCACCCCAGGTCCCCAGTAAGACTCCCCACTGGGACTTGGAAACCAGTGCTCAGTGTCCCTGCCCCAAGTAGCTGACACACACACTCTTTGAGATTTAATTTTCACATGCACACACACCTGGTAAAGACTGGCAAAGAAGAACATTGCCCAAACTATAATGTAGATTCACTGTCACCAGTCAGCAACTGTATTGCTCTTAAAAGGGAATCCAGTTATGCTGAGTGAAGTTAATATTAATACAAATGGTAATGTTGACCAAACAGCAAGGCTTTCAGGAGTGGGCAGATTTATCACCAAATAAATATGTGCAAATACTCTCAAAGCTTAAATATTAGGACCAGCCACAATGAAAATTTTAAATATATTTAATAATAAATAATAAAAGAACAAGAACATACTAAATATATATTTACAGTAAACCACATAGTTCAAATCACAGGAAATATTGAAAATAACATTGATGGACAGACTCATACAAATAAAGAAAAACAATCTCTGAACTAAGCTTCACTATATTCCTGACAAAATTTATGACAAATGCTATTCCCTATTAACTTACTTGATAGAGCAAGGCACAATTTAATATGTGAGTAGTCTTTCCAGTCAGGTCCCCCAAAACAGAATACTTAATACTCAGACATTACTTCCTGTAAAATATAATATCCATGATGGCTTGCAGAATGATCTGATCTGGTTACTTGACTCTAGGTTCTCACAGTATCCCCCTTTGAAGCTGAGAGAAGAATTTAGCATAGATGGCTACAATACACATGTAAATGTTTAAGGCAGTGCCTGGGGCTTCCCTTCTTTTTACTGAGTTAATGAATAAAGGCTTCTTCCCGAATCACTGTCTCCAGTCCTATTCAGCACTGTGAGGTGCCATTTCAATGGATTAACAGCTCCTTTACAGTTCCCTTTTTTTTCTTAATGTAAGCTAGCTGGTTAACCTCTGCTGTCCCAGTATCCTCAATTTCATTTAATTCAGTTACAATAACACATGTACGTTTCTTTTCATTCCAGTAGGGTGTACTGTTGATACATTTTAACACAAGGAAACCTCATATATACATTTTCAGCACAAGCATCTGTACAAATCAGTTTGATATGCAACTGACATAGATTAGTACTAAGCTAACTGCCCTTGCAAGCCTTTTTAAGCCTAGCCAATTATCCCTTGTGAGACTCAAACCCTCCACCTTGTGCTTGTAAGGCAAACACCTTAACCATTAGGCCACCCACATAAAATTATTTACAAAATTCCAGCTAGCTGTGTTGGCACAAGTCATACATCCACTGCCCTTCTTCTCCTGGCATGGCTAGCAGTATCTCCTATCATCACAGTCAGAACCCAGTTGTATTTCACAGTGGCATCAGTCAGTCTGAAGCCTGAACATTGAACTGTATCATAAGGACAAATTCCCAGGTTCTGACTTATCTCAGGGGAATGATTTTGTCTTTCACTTAGTATTAAATCTATTAGGTTATTAATACCTATGTGATGTGGAATATCACACTTCCAGCAGCCTGCACACATCTTGTATTCCAGAGCATTTTCTGAAAAATAAACATAAAAAGCACAAGATAAATAAATAAATAAATGAGAATATTTTGTGTACAATAAAAGTTACTAAAAGTGTACAAATAGAAATGTTATCAGTAAGAAGTATTCTTTACAGCAATAATAATCAGTGCTTTCCTAGTCTTTTCTATAAATACTGTAATATTATAGTGCACGCAAACCCCAAATTATAATTTTTCTAAACTTTCGCAAGCAGTTTTTATAGCTTGAAAACTGTACAACCTAGACATATATTGTTAGAATATTTTTATCAGACATAAGCTTTCACTTGACAACAGGAAATTCCTTTATAAATGCACGTTTATTGAGATATGTGCAGAAATATGAAAACATATATTCAGTTAGCAATACAAATAATACTGGATAGCTCTTAAGATGTGCAACGTACAGTGCAAATATTAAAGACAGTTTTCTTCAACAACCTCTAAGATTTCTCCTAATGTCATGCAATAGTTTGTAAGTCACTTGGTTTTTGAAGTATTACATACATATAAGTATTGCTTAGTTTTTTTCATTACTAGCATACAACTAGCAATATTTCCAGTATAGTAGGATGTAAACCAGCACTGACAGTGTAATGTCCTGTCTCCCACATAGCATGTAAGCCACTCAGTTATGAATATATGAATATAAATATGAAAATAAGTGTCAAAGATGAATTTCTCCACTGCAGGGCATCCTGGACGAATGATCCTTTTGTTAATAACTCCTTGCCATTTCTAACACTGCTGGTAAGTCAGTTAGTTAAAGAAGCCAGACACAAAAAGTACTGGGTGTCATAAGGAGGTATGGATGTGAACTGGAAGAAAAGGCATACTAGGCTTGATTGACTTAGGTGTCAATTGTTAAATCAAATATTTGTCAAGAGTGTGGGAAACAACTGTTCACATTGTACTCATTTTAATTCCAGAACTATAAAGCATAGGACTGAGTCCTTAGAAAAATATCTTGCTAATGAATGGAAGCATCAGTGCAAGGAAGAGGATCATCATTAGCTTCTTCCACCATGGCATCTGTCGTTCAGGCTGAGTCAGGTGTTCCTCATAAGAAGGGTTCCAGACCATGATCTTCCATCATCTGTCAATCCACCCAGTCTCATGATCACAGAAGAAAAAGACACACATTTGCATTCCCCTGTAATGATACAGTGTATGGCCGAAGTATCTAGCAAGGTCATTTTGGAGTTTGTTTCATGTCTATGCAGGCCAAAGGACTCAAATTATGAGATAGGTCTGGGATCACACTACAGACCCTGGTTTCTGATTCCCATCCATTCTGTACCTTGAGGAAGGGTGATGTTCCCAGAGTTTCAGAGAAATCCTCAGCCAACTGTCTGCAGACTGAGGCTGCCCATCTGTGGCCATGGTTGTCAACATGGGTGTCAAAGGCCAAAAAAAAGCTGTTTTTCTGGTTGCATCAACCCAGGACGTCTGGGTCTGAGTAACAGCAGGCCTACCCACAGGAACCTGTTAGACTGTCTGAGTATATCATAGGTTTTGTGAGATCCAGGCAGCTCAGCTTTAGTAGGATCCCTGCTATAGGATCTTCTCCTTTGGAAAAAAAAAAGGAAGGAAAGAAAGAATGAAAGAGACACTATTCCCCCAAGGATTCTTCTGATTGTTATGACTCTGATGAGGATGAACTAGCATACATTGACCAATTTTTTTCTGCGTCATAAGCTGACTCAGAGTCTGATGAAAACATTGCCTCAGGTTCACCACCACTGGATTATACCTTTGGGGAGATCCTCCATAAGATGTCAGAATTATTGTCTGGAAAACTAAAAAGTATCACCGTTCAAAGAAAAGAGTTAGACAATTTGTTAGATTTCCAGAGCACAAACCTCTAGCCATTCCCTAATATTAGAAGTTGTGGGTGATATTATTTCTGACTCTTGCCCACAGCCTGACTTCCAGTCACCTGCCCCCTAGAAGCCAGACCATTTTTATAGTATTTTGTATTCCCATAAACATCTTTTCAATAACTCAATTGTGGATCCTGAGGTAGTCTCCCAAGGTACCAAGGGAGCCAAAGGCAGTGATTCTAGTAATCCATGGCTTAAAATGAAAGGAGGTGGATCCCTGGATAGATTTGGCAAGAAATATACACCTCTGCTTTCATAGCAGTGAGATTCCAGAACTGTCAGCTTCACATTGTTAAATTCCAGGAAACTCTGTTATACCAAACAAAAGAAAAACTAGAGTGGATGAAACACAGATCTATATAGAAAGAATTGGTAAAACTCTGTGATTCTTGTTTCCAGGTAGGCAAGCCTTCCTTGCACTATGGTTTTGATGATTTAGAGGCATCTTGCAGGGAAGCAGTTTCAGGGTCAGTTACAAAGACATACTTGGTTAAAAGAGCACCCTCTTCCAGGGCATGTCAAATCAAAAATCCTGGACATACCTTTAGAGAAGGACTGTTTGGACCCAAGGCCCAAGCTATCTTTAAAACACTGAAGGATAGAGCTAAGTCTCTTCAGACTATCATGAACTTTCTACAGGTTCATCCTTTGAGGTTTAATAGGGTTTACTACATCACAGGCCAGAAAGAGAGGTGAGATTAGAAGAGACAGACAACACAGGCAACAAAAGAGAAGGCAAGCAGACTGGGGCCAAGGACTAGTGGACCCCCAGCTCCAGGGCTCAGATAAGAGCAGACATGATTCAACCTGTTCCCCACTCCAACCTCCTCTTTATTCTTGGAAAAGTGGGTGAAAATTGCTCAGGATGGATCATTTAAATCATATGAAAAGGCTATAAGCTGCAGTTTGCTTATATTCATTTTCCAAACTGCATTCAATCAACTCCAAAAGGACAACTCATTGAGGCTCAGGCCCAAATTTAAATTCTTCTTCTTCATCATCATCTGGGCTCCATAGAGCCAGTCCCCCACGAGAAAAAGGAAAATTATACTACTCAGGACTCTTTTTAGTACCAAGAAAAGAAGGAAACTAGGGAACTATTCTGGACTTATCAAAGCTAAACAAGTTTCTTGTAGTCCGCAAATTCAAAGTGCACACACTGTAGAAATTCCTGCCAGTGTTTTCACCTTAGACCTCATTGGTTACCTTAGACCTACTTCCACATTCCTATATTAAAGCTGCAAAGGAGGAACCTTCATTGGCATATCTACTACTCTCGTGGCATTATCAAAATGTCTGGCTCCAGCGTTGGCGCATTTCTGGACAAAGGGTGTGCAGATCTACCTCAGTCTAGATGACTGCCTTATCCAATTCTCATCCATGAAAAAGCTATTAGCTTTCCTCACTTTTAACATATCCACCTTCACAAATCTGGGCTTCTTCTTCAACCTAAAAAAGTCAGATCTACCCTTCTGCTGAAGACTTGTATTCTTAGGAGTCCTGCTGAACATTGACAAATAAATGGCCTTCCTCTCCCAAGAAAAGGACCTCTTTCTGTCCACATACTTCTAAAACCTCCACAAGCAGAAATCAGTGATGCCCAGAGAGAGAGGGAGAGAAAGAGAGAAATCCTCAGGGCTCTGGATTTCATGGCATCCTGCATCCTAATGATCCCCCTTGCCAAGCTGCACATATAAAATACAGTGGTATCTACAGAATGTGTGGTGTCAGCACAGACACGCTGTATCTTTCAAAATAAAGTTTCTGCTATGCCTAACAAAACAGATGTCAAGGGGATAGAGGCTTGCAAATAAAACAATGGCAATTCCTTTCGTTGCCACTTAGGCATCCAAATTATGACCACAGACCTAGCCTGAGGTTCTCATTTATTTGGTCTTAAAAATATAGTGACAGTAGGACATAGCATTACTTCAAAAGCCCATCAGTCTAAAGGAGTTGATGGGATCTCAGAGAGCCATGATATCATTCAATCAGTTATAGAAACCAGGGCACAGTTGATACAGACAGACAACACCACAGTCATGCAGTGCATAAACAAACAGAGAGGTATGAACCCACCTCTACACATTTTGCTGCCTAGCCATGCTAGCCATGGGAAGCAGCACAAACAATATTTTTTCACCTGAAAGCACAATACTTACCAGTGGTGAACAATAACCTGGCAGATCACCTGAGTAGGTGTGCTTTAGATCCTCATGAATGGATGCTAAACATGTTAATTTACACCAACATTACAAGTCAGTGGGGTATACCAGTAGTAAACATTTTTGTCTCAAAACAAAACAGGCAGTTACCAAATTATTGCAAAAGGACCAAAGAAATCAGGCCTGGAGGACAGATGCCCTTGCCTTCCAATGAACAGGTCTTTCCAAAGAAGGAAATCCCAAGGAGTTATTTCTGCAATAGTGAAGATACACAGACATTTACATATATGTTAAGTATAAACAATTATACATTATACATGTCTGATTCATACACTTACACAATGTGTACCATCCCTACAGCATGAGATGGAGCTCATGCCTGATGAGTTCATTACTGAGTACTGTAAAGATGTCTGCACATGCCTGGATAGCTGTGTGAGCTAGACAGGAAGCATGCTTCTTTTAATTTGATCTATGGTCCATATTGTCACAATGCCATGATCAGCACTGCACTGGCAAGCTACTATAAAGTATGTAGAGGCTCAATATCTTGTGTAGCCAGCACACCTGCTACCCCATTTTGTGCATCTAAGTCATACCTGTGACTCTGTTGTGGCACTGGGATATACTACACTGTCTGTTGCCCATCTTGAGTGTGTGTGTGTGTGTGTGTGTGTGTGTGTGTGTGTGTGTGTGTGTGTGTGTGTGTGTGTGTGTGTGTGTGTGTGTGTATATGTTTCTACATTAATCTGCTACATTTTTGCTCCTGGTGTCAACTTTTCAAGTGATCATAACTTTGGAAGGATTGCCATGTGGTGCAGGCAGAAGACATTTTTCTCCTCTTTCTGAATGAGCATCTCCATGAAGACTTGCTGAGGGATTGTTGTGACAGCTCACACTGCAAGGTGGATTTCTGGTGCTGCTTTGCTCTAATAAGCATTGCCAGTATTGCTACAATGATGTAAATATGAAAAATCTGTTTTCCCTTACTGACATTAAATATGAAAATGATGGTGTAAACATATCAAAGTAAAGTTAATGGATTAGAGCATTATGAAGCGTATATTTGTTCTTATATCATAAGAACAAGATATCTGTATCAATATGAGAACATTTCTTGAGGCAAGATATTATTTAAAATATAAAAAAGCACGTACATTTACATCTCAATTGTAAAAGCTTCTTATTTATGATAAGTGGAAAGAATTGTGTGTATTTGTCCTCTCTCCTTTCTCTTCACTAATAACTCTCATCTTTAGGCTTTATTGTTACTATTTGTTTTCAGTAATCACTAGTTAATTCTCAGAATAAATGAATAGTTAGTAGATACAGGAGAGAGAGGAGCTAGTTTTCATTGATCTAAGTTCTCTGCAGTAGTGACAGTGAGAAGATCCATATATGATCGATGGATACTGTGAGGATCCACCAGTGGACCAGTAAGTAAGGAGCCTCAATCCTCACCACTGGCAACAATGGGGAATATTCACTGAGAGGTTAAACAGGTACACGCACACTATTTCCAGATGCAACTCTTTGCATCAAGTGGAATTTCCTTTAAGAGCACACAGAGATCACAGTTAGTGGAGGGCTGGTTTCACCCTCTTTCTTCAGATCCTCAGTAAGACTGCCCATTGGCACAGCTATAGAGTTGAGTCCTCAGCCAGGGTTCCAAGCCAAGTCCTCCAACACTCTCTCTCTCCAACCAGTGCTTCGTGTCCCTGCCCAAGTAGTCGACATGCAAAGTCTTTGAGATTTGCACACACATATACACATAAACACACACACACACACACACACACACACACACACACACACACACACACACACACACACACACACACACACACACACACAAAACTGGGAAAGGTTGGCACATATTTACTAAATATACCCCCTTTTGCTAGCAAGACTATAAGGTAGCTACCACTGGCACCAGAACCCCTCACCAGCTACCTTAAGGCTCTTCCAAGGATATTCAATATACTGAGTGAAATTAATATTAATACAAATGGTAGTTTGACCAAGAGTAAGGCTATTAGGAGTGGCTCACACAGTGTCACCAAATAAATATGTAAGTACTCTTAAAACTTGAATATCTCTACAAACACCAGCCACAATGAAAGGTTTAAATATATTTAATAATAAATATTAAATGAACAAGACAATACCAACTATCTGTTCACAGTGACATCAGAGTTAAAAATCACAGGAAATATTTAAATAATGTTGCAGGACAGGCTCATACAAATAAAGAAAAAACAATATCTAAGCAAAGCTTCACTATATTCCTGACGGAATTTAACAAATGTATGCTATTCCCTACTTAATAGAGGAAGGCAGATGATGTGGTGAATGGTCCTTGCTGTTGTGAGGCTCAAGACAGAATACAGAATGCTCTGTCTCACACTAACAGACTTCTCAAAATAATATCTAAAATATTACTGCTGAGATAGCTTGCAGAATGACATCATTTCTGGTCATCCGACTTCTAGTTCCCATGCAAAAACCTCCATCGCTAGAAGCTGGCAGGACTTAGCACCTTCCTCTAAAAATATACACACACGGGCTTTTGCTCAGATCTTTGACAGGTGCTGGAATTCATAAAACAATTGCATTCCTCCACACTTCAAGACTAGTAATTAGTTCACCCCAAAGACAATACAGAAAGCTTCCTAGTACAGACTTTGTGTCTTTGGCTGCTTTAAAACCTGTGAGATAGCATCTTTATGGCCTAGCCTATAAAGTGATTTAATTTCAGATATTTTTCTAAAGTTTGCTTGACTGAGGTTAACCCTCCAGTTTCCTCTGTTAAAACATATACACTCAAACAGTTACAATAGTGCATGTACATTTCTGTTCTGTCTAGTAAGGCACACCGTGCATACATTTCAGACATTAGCTCTTTACAAATACATTTTCAACACAAATGTCTGTACAAATCAGTTTGCTATTCACTTGACATACAGCTCTAATACATTTGTAACACCAGCATCTTGTATGAATCAGTTCTAATACATTTATAACACAAGCACCTTGTATAAATCAATATGATATTCACAAATGACATATAATTATTTACAAAATTCCAGCTAGCTCTGAAGGAAGTACGTCCTTTCATCAGACCCCCCCCCCCTTTGAAGACTCAAGCTAATTTTTCATGTACCTCTTGAGAAATGTTGCTTGAGAGGGATGGGCCCATCTAAAATACATTACCACATACCCTGCCTTGAGATCCTAGCTGCCTTGGCATTGCTAACCCCACTACAGTACTGCACTATCATATCATATGCCTGAAACCCTAGGCTCCACCATAGTAATTTTAGATTTTGCTAGCTATTTCTGTAGCCATAGATCCCTCTTAGACTCCTTCTGCCTTCTACTGTAAATACTTAGCACTAGGGTCTCCTTATTATGGTAAGGTTTCATGGTGTTAACATGGTACAGTTTGTGCCACTGCCTCCTGCCTAGCAGTTCTGCCAGGTAGTTCATTTCACTGAACTTCCTTATCACTGTGAAGGGTCCCTCTCAAGGTGCCTGCAGCTTTTTGTGTCTGACAGGAATGAGAACTATAACCTGTGCTCCCACAGCATACTCTCTGGCTAGAGCATTCCTGTCATACCAGACTTTTTCTGCTGTTGCTCTCCTGCCATGTTCTCTTGGGCCAAGCCCATGAGTTCCCTGAGCCTTGTCCTGAGGTTTAGGACATATGCCACAACAGACTCCTTGTGGGATTCACACTCACCCTCCCACTCATCATGAATCAAATCAAGAGGTCCCCTCATCTTATGCCCATACAGCAACTCAAAAGGTGAGAAACCTGTGGATTACTGGGGCACCTCACTGTAAGCAAACAACAGATGGGGCAAATATTTGTCCCACTCCCTCTTAAACAGGTCTACAAAGGCCCATAGTATGGTCTTTAGTTTAGAGTTTAACCTCCCAACCATTAGGCTAAGACTGGTGGTGGTGGTGGTGGTCATTAGGTGCTTCACCCTACAGTGCTTCCAGAGTCAAGCCAGCAGGTCTGAATGAAATTGGCATCTCTGTCAGTAAGTATTTCTTTTGGAATTTGCCATCTTTTCTGCTTCAGTGGAGGACATGGCCACCATGTCAGGGTATCTGGTAGCATAATCTACTATCACTATGATATACTTCTTCCTTGTGGAACTTGGGATATTCAGAGGCCCCACAATATCCATAGCTACCCTCTGAAATGGGTCCTAAATCACAGGCAAAGGGATCAAAGGAGTTTTAACCATGTCTCCTGCCTTGCTTACATTTTTTGGCACTCCTCACAGGTCCTGCAGTACCCTGTTACATCCCTTTCAATCCCAGGCCAGTAAAAGTTCTGCATGATACATAATTTGGTACACTTCATGCCCATATGACCTGCAAAGGGAATGTCATTGGCTATGGCTAGACATCCAGACGGTAGGCTCTGGGCACTACCAACTTATGTATTCTCCCACCCTCTAGACTTCCCTCAGGAGTGCATTCTCTATACAGTAACCTTTTGTTCCAGTATATGGAATCCCCTTTTCCTTGAGAATCAGGCATCTACCTCCCTCAAGCCTTGTAATATAGGGTATGACAGCTGAGCCTGTGGCAACTCTCTCTTTGTAACCCTTCCCAGCTCCCTTTCCACAGGAAGTCTTGTATCCTCTGACAGTGGTGTTTCACTGTCAGCCTCGGTACTACTACTGCTCACCTCTTTCCTTGCAGTCACTCTGTCCAAGGGAACATCAATGCCCACCAGCAGCTGTGGATCATCTTCTCTCTCAATGCTACAGGGTGGCTTCCTTCCTGAAGTAGCCACCTCATCAGTCCTGGCTTCAAGTGTGCGGTCTGTCTGGGTCTTCCCCAGGCTAACAGACCCATATAGTTGTCTCCAATCCTGACTGTGTGTAACTGCATGCACACAAGGTACTGCATTATCAAACTCATTCCCTAGCAAGACATCTGCAGGGATATCTTCAAACACACCTATTTGCCTGCTTCCTTTTCCACCCTCCTGGTCAAGTTGAACCCTAGCCAAAGGTATTTGGAATGGGGTCCCTCCTAAAGCTCTGGATGGATTAGACTGCCCAAGCAAGTAGTGCTCCTCTTTAACCATTGCAGACTTCACAATGGTTAAGTTAGAGGCTATGTCTCTCATAGCAGTGACCTGTTTCCCATCTACTAAGATAGGATATAACCTCTTGTGGTAGTTTTATACTCTTGTTGTCTCCAGACAACTTACCTCAGGCATTCTGTTATTCCCACTTGATGGCTCCCCTATCATTTGTTCCCCACCCTGCATCCATGGACATTTGTATGCTACATGGCTCCACTGGTTACATTTAAAACTTTTAGCACTTGCCCCTGGCTGTGTACCTGAACTAGTGGCTTCCCATGTTACTGGCAGACTCTTTTGGGGTGGTTCTGGCTGCCTACCATAGGTTCCCTTATACCTACTTGCAACACTAGGTATCCCTTTCCTATGCAATGATGCCCTGCTTGCTAGGTATAGGCCTCCATTTTTCCCATCTCATCCATGGTGTAGCATTCTCTAGCTGTCAACCAAACTCTCATGTCCTCAGGCAAAGTGCTAAGGACTTGTTCCCTCAGCAAAAGATCTGCCAACTTTTCAAAAGTGGTGGCCTGACACCCACTCACTCACCTATGAAGATAAGTGCTTAACTCAGCAATATAATCACACACAGTTTCATTTGCCTTACGTCTATGCTCATGAAGCTTTTTTTCTATAAGCTTCAGTTGTTAACTTAAAGCATTCCAATAAACCATTTTTAACTGTATTATAATTTAAGCAATCAGTATCAAACAATTTAGAAATAGCAGTTACAGCTCTACCATGCAGTAAGTGGCTCAGGAACTGTACCCAGAGCCCTTGGTCAACATTATATTGTTTATATACCCTTTCAAGCATATGAATAAAACTATCAAAATTATCACCCTGTGTAAATTGTGGAAGAAATTTACTGACATTTATTGCTTCTGGGGTTCAGTTACTCCCTTCCCCATTACCTCCATGACCCTGGCATAGAGTCAGCATTTCCTTTTCATGTTGTCTCTGCCTCTCATTTTCTTCAGCTTCCAGACATCTCACTCTCACTTTTTCTTCAGCCTTCAAATGCCACAGTCTTTCTGCTGACTCTAGTTCCAAACATTTGACCTCCAGTTCAAGTCCGTTTAACTCTAGACTGATTTTAAGTCCACTGAGGAAAAGTTGAGCTGTCCATTTTTTGAGAGCTGTACATCCCCTAGGCCACTCTGGTTGTCTTCCTAGTTGCTGGTCTGTGAAGCAGCTGTAAATAAGGCTGCAATCTTTTCCCCTTTGGTCAGTTTGGCATGCATCAGTCCTCTGGCTTGGCATATCTTAGCCAACTGGCTCATTGTCAGCTTGCCATAATCCCCTGCTGACATCTTTGCCTGCTCTCCCTGACTAACTAAGCTTACAATAAATAAATAAATAAACAAAACTATTGTGATATGAAACTCTGAATGTCTACTATGTGGCTGCTTGAGAGTACAAACACCTTCTTTAATGACCACTGTTTACAGGCTACAGGAGTTCAATAACTACACCACCGTATCCTAATATATGATGTGGTGTCTCCCACCACTGCCAAACATTAAACATGTAACAACCCACCACTGGACCAGTAATGAAGGAGCCTCAATCCTCACCACTTGCACCATTGGGGGATGTTCAATGAGAAGTTAAACATTTACACACACACTATTTCCAGATGCAGCTCTCTGCATCAAGTGGAATGTCCCTTAAGAGTACACAGAGACCAAAGTCAGTCCAGGGCTCTTTCTCCAGATCCCCAGTAAGACTCCCCACTGGCACAACTGTAGATTTGAGTCCTTAGCCAGGGTTCCAAGCCAAGTTCTCCGACATTCTCTTTATCCAACCTGTGCTTCATGTCCCTGCCCAAGTAGCTGACACAAGCACACTCTGAGATTTGACTTGCACACACACACATATACACACACACATATATACACACACACACACACACACACACACACACACACACACACACACACACACACACACACACACACACACACACACACACACACACACACACACACACACACACACACACACACACACACACACACACACACACAAATCTGGGAAAGGCTGGCACAGGTTTATTAGCTATGGTTCCTTTTGCCCAGACTATATCATAGTTACCACTCCCACCAGAATGCCTTGCTAGCTACCTTAAGGCTCTTCCAAGGGTACCCAATATAATGAGTGAAATTAATATTAATACAAATGGTAGTTTGACTAACAGAAAGGCTATTAGGAGTGGCGTACACAGTGTCACCAAATAAATATGCAAGCACTGTCAAAACTTAAGTATCTCTACATTGATCAACCACAACGAAAGGTTTAAATAATAAATACTAAAAGAACAAGACAATACCAAATATCTGTTCACAGTGACATCAGAGTTCAATACCACAGGAAATATTTAAAATAGCATTGCAGGACAGGCACAGACAAAAAAAGAAAAACAATATCTAAACTAAGCTTCACTATATTCTTGACTGAATTTAAGAGAATTATACCATTCCCTACTTAATTAATAGAGCAAGGCAGATGATGTGATGAATGGTCCTTCTTCTTGTTGTCAGGCTCAAGACAGAATACAGAATGCTCTGTCTCACACTAAGAGACTTCTCAAAATAATATCTAAAATATTACTGCTGAGATATCTTGCAGAATGACATCACTTCTGGCTATCTGCCTTCTAGTTTCCAAACAAAAACCTCTATTGCTGGAAGCTGACAGAACTTAGCACCTACCTGTAAAAATACACACACAAGGGCTTTTGCTCAGACCTTTGGCAGGTGCTGGAAGTCATCAAACAATTACATTCCTCCACACTTTGTCTAGTAATTTATTCACCCCAAAGACAATACAGAATGCTTCCTAGTACAGACTTTGTGTCTATGGCTGCTTTGAAACCTGTGAGATAGCATATTTATGGCCTAGCCTATAAAGTGATTTAACTTCAGATATTGTCCTAAGGTTTGCTGGACTGAAGTTAACCCTCCAGTTTTCTCTGTTAAAACATATACATCCAAACAGTTACAATATTGCTTATACATTTCTGTTCTCTCCAGTAAGGCACACTGTGTATACATTTTAAACGCAAGCACTTTACAAATTCCTTTTCAACACAAACGTCTGAACTCATCAGTTTGATATACACATGGCATACAGTTCTAATATATTAGTAACACCAGCATTTTGTATGACATACAGTTCTAATACTTTTGTAATGCAAGCTTCTTGTATAAATCAATATGAAATTCACAAATTACATATAATTATTTACAAAATTCCAGCTAGCTGTGCTGGCAGTACCTCCTTTTGTCACAAATACAATAGCAGCGCCAGTGGCACAACAGGTAGCATACTCATTTTCAACTAAAAACATGCAGACATTTGAATTTAGAGTTACACACATCTGCCAAATTCTTCCTTTAACGAAAAAAAGAGGAAACACTATTTTATGGAGAAACAAGGCAGATCTGCTCAACAGTATATATATATATATATATATATATATATATATATATATATATATATATATATATATATATATATATATATATATATATATATATATATATATATATATGTATATATATCTATATATATATATATATATATATATATATATATATATATATATATATATATCTTCTTCTTTTGTTTTTTTCCCAGTTAGGGGTCGCCACAGTAGATGACCTGTCTGCTCATGATTGGCAGTGGAGTTTTACAGTGTCGAGTTGCCAGCCTGGCGCCGAACCTTCCACAGAAGGCACACACACACACACACTCACACCTAGGGCCAATTTAGAGTGTCCAGTCCACCTACAGCATGTCTTTGGGATGTGGGAAGAAACCAGAGCACCTGGAGGAAACTCACGCGACCACAGGGAGGACCATGCAGACTCCGCACAGAAGGCACCCCAGCCAAGAATCAAACTGGAGAACCTCTTGCTGTGAGGCGGCAATGCTAACTATATATATATATATATATATATATATATATATATATATATATATATAAAAACAGAATATGAGAACAAACTTCTTATACTATAGTAATCATGAAAAATTTATTCAAAGCATATTGGATAACCTAAAGTTTATGGTCTTGGTGCTGACTTCAATTCTATACTAAACAAAGAAGGTAATATTGCAAACAGAGAACCCACAATTTTTACTTCAGAAAAAGCATTAAAAAGTTGGATTTATTTTTTTGAATTTAAAAAATATAAAGGTTGTAAACTTGATTACGTTAAGGGAAATTCTAATAACTGTAAACATCATTATGTGTCATCATGAAAAGAAATAAGAAAATGAACATTTCCATCATACACTGTCTAATAACATTTTTTTAGTATTTCCTATTGTTTGCATTGAACAGCACTGATACAATGAAGTATTGAAGAGTGTGCTTGGCAAAAACTTGCATGATTACAAAGAATATTGTTGGAGACTAGATTAGATGACGCCCCCACCACTCACTTGATCTCAGTGACCACATCAGTGACCACAATAGTTTTAAATATATGCTAAAGAGTCTGAGTTGAACATTAAATGTGTATTTTTATGAAATATACATATTTCCAATGACAGTTTTTTTACAATCTTGATTTTTTTTTATTTTGGCATCATTTGCTTTATAATTGCTTTGTTATTTAAGGCAGTGTTGCATTTAGTTACATTATAGTCTCAAAAAGTCTGGTTAAATAAGAGGAAATTGTTTGCTCTTTTTATTTTGTGAATAAAGTCTTTGTGTCAAAAACCTCGTTATAACTGAAGACCGATGCTGCATTTTCAAGTTATTTATTGCATTTTCTGTATTTCATCAAAATAAAGTGTATTGCTTTTCCTTGGCCTTCCTGCTGCTAGAGTGCTTTGAAGTCACCTTGAAGTGTGTGTTTCTCATTGCAGTTTGTCTGCCTTACAGTCACCCTGTAATTAATTGTTGTATCTAGTTGTTTGATTTGTTTCTGGTACCTTTCTGCTTTTGGCTAATTACAGTGTGTTTTTACAATAAGTATACTAGAAGTGCAATTCTTGTGGTAGTAGAAAGGTAGCCTCATCTTTCTGAGTTGGGAAACAAGGAGGCTTAAAATGAGAGCGCTTCATTGACTAGATGGCTTTTAGTTGGTTAGGTGACTTTTCTTTGAGTCTATATAAATACCGCTGCTCATTGCACAGTGGAGTTTAGCAGTGACTTGCATAGACAATGGTACTTAAATAATAACATTTCTCTATAAAACTTCACCTATAACTTTACCCAGTACTCAGCTGCACAAAAAGAAACTTTTTTTGCACACTGAGGAGCATTGTCATACAAAATAAGTCATATTTAATCTAGCTTTCTACCTTTACAGTGCCCCATCAGCTTGCTGTAACCCATTCAATATCACCACTTTGTAGTTTACCTAAAAAAGCCCTGACACAATGGATTGCTACTTTCCTAATTTCTCTGCCGCCAGCTTGGTATATATGGGCATCCTGAGACAATGTAGGAATTGTCTTATATTCACTTGTAGCTAACTAATCCTAAAATAAACATATACAGTATGTGAGAGATGTAATTACACAATGTCACTCGAGTCAAGACTCACACAAAAGCATTCAAAATAATAATCAGATCATCAGTAATGTAAGCATTGCACCCAGCTCACATAGTACTGACAAAACACATAGACCAACATATGCTGAGTCAGTTAAAAGCAGCCTTCCTAAATCCCAGTGTTCTCCAAGACATTCATCCTACAAAATGAATCCTCAGCAGTCCCCAAAGCACTCCAGCAAAACAACACCCAATACTACTGATAGAGCCACACCCTTTACAGCCTCATCTACAAAGCCCGTAAGGCAAGGCAACACACTACCCCATATTTTAAATCATAATAGACTCCATTGTGAGACTTACAGATGCTTACCAGGCTGAATAATGACAAAATCACAGCCAGTTGTCTATCAGGGGAAGGGATCTGCCAAATCATCCATGTAGTCAAGTCATTAGATGTCAAGTAGCAGTATGATTCAGTCCTAGTCCATGTGGGTGTAAATTACATTAGCTATACTTCCCTAGACTATATAGAGAGACAGAGACATTATGGAGCTCTCGAAGTATATGTCCCAGGTTGGTATGTGCCCACCATTGAGCAGCATTCTACCCTAACCAAAGAAGATGCCACAGTCTGAACTAAAGTGGATTTATTTCAATAATTGGCTTAGTTTCTGGTGTCATTCCAAGAGGCACAATATTTGTCATCATGGGATGATATAGTCAGCAGACCACATTGCTTTGCCAAGGGTGGTCTGCACCTATTACCTCTAGGCTTTTGAACACCGACTAAAACATTGTCCTCTCCCTTAGTGCCCTTTTTAGGCATTCTCATTCTGACAAACCTTCCAACATAGCAACATCAATCCAAGGGAATCCAAGGGTGGTACAACACAATGCCAGAAACCTAAACAAGAAACTTAAATCATCCAGGTTCTCCTCACCATGGAGAATGCAGACATCTGTGCAGTTGCTCAGGCTTGGTTTAAAGCCACTGAGAACATACCAAAAGTGCAAGGTTACAAGACCTTCCACACATTTAAGACAGTTACTACACAAGCAGGGACCAAAGTTGGTGGTGTCTTAATCTATATCAACTACAAACTCTTCTCAAGACTTGTCAAACAGGATAATTTGTTTGAGCGTCTCCATGTCCAGATTTCTGCAGGCAAAGTCCCATGTCATATCCTTGCAGTCTATTGGTCATCCTCTATGGGGTCTATATTATCATCTCGAATGGTAAAAATATTGAACGCTCACATGAGCAAACTGGTACAAAAACTAAATTGTTATTGTGGGGGTCTGCACCCCCCACAACCCCCACTAGAGATATATTCCAACTTCAAGGTTGCACTACAGTGAGGAAAGGGCAAATATTCCATTCCTCACTGTACCACGACCGCAAAAAAACAAGTTTGTTTATGTACTATTTCACTCATGTGAGCATTCAATATTTTTACCATTCGAGATGGCAATATAGACCCCCCCATGACCCAAGAAACCCATGTCTTATACATTTATTTATTTTTTTTATTTTACATTTGTTGACCGGGATAGACTGACTGGATGCATGTCCATTTTCAGCGGAGGCCCAGGGAGAAAAGCTCCAAGGGTAAGCAGATACAGCATTACATAATACCAACATTACATATTACAAACAGACTATTTACAGAGATTACATAAGTAAGCAAGTTAAACAAGTTCCACAGGTTACAGTTAGTCCTGAGCACAAGTCAGGATTAAATTAAATTACACAGTAAACTGGTTAACAGATTTTTACACATTCGAGTTAGCCAGGCTTGATACATTGACATAGCCAGTGAACACTCACATGAGCAAACTGATACAAAAACTAAATTGCTATTGTGGGGGTCTGCACCCCCCACAACCCCCACTAGAGATATATTCCAACTTCAAGGTTAACCAGTTTACTGTGTAATTCAACGATGTGCACAACTGATTGCAAAAGGAGATACCTACACGGCACCAGAAGATATAGCAAATACATGGAGTTACTGGAGGCACTCACCATTCAATCCAATACAATATTCATGGGCAATGTCAACTATCCTACTATAAAATGCAATACTTACACAACCCCAAACTTACAGGCCCAGAGATTCCTGGACCAGATAGTTCTTATCCTCCCCCAAGGGTGAAAACATACTTGACCTGGCACTCATAAACATGACAGAATATGATACTCCCTCTACTATCATGTCTTCTCTGGTAAGGTCAGACCACAAAGCTATCTCCTTCATAATAAAAAATCAATTCCATGATCATGGCTAACCCTGTAACATTTAGGAACTATTCTAAGGCAAATGTTCTACTATTAAGTGATAACCTTTCAGAATTTCAAGCCCCCTAAACTATGTGAGCACAGTTGCCTATGTGGAATTGTTTACAGAATTCCTGTGCAATTGTGTCAATAAATGCAGAGAGATAGCTGTGCTCACCAGAAATAAATCCACAACTAACTGAAAAAATAAACCACCCTGATGAAATCCCAACATAAACAGATTTTTATAACAAAAGGAAAAAAGTAATCTCAAAATTAGGAAGGGCTATGCCCAGCATGAAAAAAGTCACATTAATCTAACTAAGTGGACAAATTAAGAATACTAAAGACAAATTTGAGGTAAGGATAGCCTTCCAGGCAAAGGACAACCACAAGGCTTTCTTTAGCTCTATCCAACACCTTGAAGGCAGTACACAACAATGTGCACAACTGATTGCACAAGGAGACACCTACATGGCACCAGAAGATATAGCAAATCTGATGGCTGACAAATTCATCTCCGGTTTTAACCTCCTCTCTCCCCTGACCACCTACAAGAAAATGGTATCAAACATAACCCCTGCCCAACTATCACCTGGCAGAGGTCCTAAATACACTCTCTAAGGCCAAACACACTACATTGATGAGTCCTGATAATATCCCAGGATGTCTCCTAAATAGACTATCAGGACCACTGGAGTCACTGTTTAACTATAGCCTGCAGACAGGCTTTGTGCTACTTGAATGGAAAACTGCAATGGTCATCTCTCTACACAATGTGAGTCAGCAGTGAATTCCATAAACTACAGACCCATAATTCTGATTAGTCTCATATGCATAAAAATGATTAATAAGGCTATAGAAAACCTTCTAGCACTGGATCCAACCCCATTTGGTTTTGTCAAGGACAAATCAAGCCTACTCATCCTGGCGGATTTCTTTGAGGGGATCCACAAGGCAATAGATGAGGGCAAAGTGGTGCATACTGCTTATCTTGACCCAAATAAAACATTTGATACCTTACCCTATGTGATGATATGAGGCAGTGCCATCTGTGCCAGGGAGAGTAGGGCAGAGCATGTGTAACATATGCCAGCATATCTAGCTGGAGTTTTGCAAAGAATTTTATGTCATTTGACTATCACACTGATTTGTAAAGATGTTTGTGTTAAAATGTATTTGTAAAGTTGCTTTTGTTAAAAATTCATCAACAGTGGTCTTGCTGGACAGAAAAGAGATATACATGTATATCAGGCAGTATTATTATAAATGATCAAATGTATATGTTTTAGCAGAGAATTCTGGAAGGGAAGTGGTTAATCTCAGTCCAGCTAATTTTGAAAAATAGTTTGAAAATTAAATGGGTTGGTTTAGGCCATAAATATTTTATTTTACAGGTGTGATTGCAGTCGGAGACAAAAATGTGTGGGGAAAACTGGGACTAGGAATCTTGCTGTATTGTCCATAGGGGTGAACAATTTGATACCCTGGAAAGGTAGAAGTTTTTGAAATTGGTTTGTAACTATCAGATGCTGCAACAGATCTTAGCAAAGCTCTGGGTGTGTATTATGCCAAAGTTAGCTGACCAGATGTTATGTCATTCTATATCCAGCACTGAAATTATTTTTAGATATTAGTGACAGATATGATGGAACTCTCTCAGCAGCACTTTGTTTGTCAGACCATGACAGGAAAGATCTCTCACAGATATCTCATACAACCTCACATCTCATCTTGCCTTGATGTAGTAAGCAACTCAACACTCATCATCTTGATTGCCTTGCTGTAGTAAGTAACTTAACTAGAGAATTGTAATTCTTTAGCCAGTCAGAAAAATATAGTGAGATTAGTTAAGTATTGTTTTTCTGCATCTGTGTGAATTAATCCAAGTGTGTTATTTTTTATATCTCCTGTGATTGAAACTCTG
This sequence comes from Protopterus annectens, assembly GCF_019279795.1. Classification (NCBI taxonomy): domain Eukaryota; kingdom Metazoa; phylum Chordata; order Ceratodontiformes; family Protopteridae; genus Protopterus; species Protopterus annectens. Next base: position 378,038,649 of record NC_056739.1, on the reverse strand, counting down.
GTGTGTACTGTAACTAGATATTCAGTATTCTCCTGTTTTCTATTTTATTATTTACTATTAAATATTTATATACTTTCTATTGTGGCTGGTCTTTTATAGACTACTTTTAACATCTAAAGGGTACTTGTGCTTATTTTAGTGACACTGTGGCTGCTCCTAAAAGCCTTGCTGCATTGGTCAAACCCTACCATTTGTATTAGTATTAATTTTACTCAGTATAATTGGGTTGTAAGAGCCTTAGAGTAACTGACAGGTGGCAGCATAATTACCTTATAGTGTGGGCAGAGGGGGCACAGCTGGTAAATCTGTGTCAGTCTTTCTCAGGTGTGTGTGTGTGTGTGTGTGTGTGTGTGTGTGTGTGGGGGGGTGTTTATGTGAAAATCATATGTCCAAGTGTGTGCGTCAACTACTTGGAACAGGGATACAGGGCTCCAAAGTGGTCAGTGTGGAGTCTTGTCTGGGACCTGGACAGAGAGAGAGAGTCCGGCCCCAGGTCTGGAGTGTGCTCCCTGTGTGTTCTAAAGGGAAATTGGGCTTGGTGCAGAGCTTTGCATCTGAAAATACTGTGTGTATCCATCTTTGTTCCTAGTGGCTATCCCTCATCAGTGTCAATGATGAGTATTGATGTTCCTTGATTACTGGCCTGGAGCAGGGACTGTCACTCCCCACTTGGGCATTGTCAACAAACTCATGGACATAAGCATAAACCCCAATGTTATGTGCTGGATAACTGGCTGGCTCTTAGATAGGACCCAGGAAGTTAGGATAGTCGTGACTACCTGCACAAGGAGGCCAGTTCCTAGTGGAGCCCTCTTTTTTTTGGCATCTACTTATCAGCATTCAAGACCAATGATAAGGGCCTCTGGCTGATCAGCTTAGCAGATGATTGCACACTAGGTGCCACCATAGAATCGTCCCGCAGATACTAACATTCTACAAGAAGGTCTAAGACAGACAAATGACTAGTGCACAAGCCGAGACTTAAAACTTAATGCCAAGAAATGCATAATAGTATCCTTTGGGAATTCAGACACTCTAGGAAATTACCTCATCGACAACACACCTCTAAGAGCACAATCAGTAGTCAGAGATTTGGGTACATATGTCGGTACTAACCTGGCTTTCGACCAACATGTGTCTAAGGTAGTAAGGAAATCTTTCTATGTCACTCAACTTATAAGCAAGGGCATGACATCTAGGTCAAAGAAAGTCATCAATCCACTGTATGCAACCCTTATCAGGACCATCATTGAATACAATGTCCCTGACTAGACACATGCAACAACTGGAATGTCCATAGAGGTTCCTCACTAAATGAATATGGAGTGTAAACAACATATCCTATGAAGATCACCTCAAAGCCCTGTTTCACAGGTTCATAGTTAAGTTCTAAGGAATCATTCTGTAGGCCATTTTAAGCCCAGCCAAAAAATCCTATTCAAAATTTCCCTCTAGCCTCAAGGAAAGCAAGGCAAGATAAACCGGATGAGAATTTGAGAATGCTCATTATCTTCATTTACTTTGAAGATGACAAGGGTGCTCTTCTGCTTGACATGTAGTGGAACTTAGTCCCAGAGGTGATGGATACATTAGGATGTGAATCTATTATGGCATTGTGTCCTATTTATCTGCTGATGAAGGTTTAGTTACTTTAACTGAGTATTTGATGCACCATTAGCTCTGCAAAGGAATAGGAGATCAAATATGATTGTATCTTTCATGGCATGAAAGGTTAGACATAGATCTCAAAATAGGAGTCTGTAAGAGACTGAGTACAGAGAAAGGGCTACCATTCTCTCCTGATATCTAAATATTTTGAGGTCACTGATCATTTTAGTTATAAATCTCTGAGGTCTCTCAATATGTCTGATGTGTTTAGGCATGCACCTATGTGTTTATATATATATATATATATATATATATATATATATATATATATATATATATATATATATATATATATATGCCAAAATGTGCTTAATATTCAATAATGGGTCTGATATGATATGAGTAAAGAGGAATTAAGACTTCTTTTGATCTAGTGGAGATACCTTTGAAAAATGGACAAGCAGATAAAATGCTTGTTGAGCTACTATGGAGACATGAAGTTCAAATGATAAGGAATTATCAACAAGAGTACCCTGATCCCTTATAATAATGTCTGACAAGGGTGGCACATCTCCTATAAGGTAAATGAAACTGTTCTGTTTACCGAAATGAGCTATATTACATTTTTTTAGATTTAATTTGAGACCATTGTCCTTGCACCAATTCTTAATATGGTCTAAGCTGTAGTGGAATACTTTTCAGTCAGATGAAGATCAAATAACAACACCTAATTTACGGTCATGTGCAAACTTAGCCATAAGCCAGCAGTTGTGGCTTGAAGGTCTGAGAAATATATTCTGAACAGGAATTAGTCCAAAATTGAGCCCTGTGTTAATCCGCTGGTAACTGTTTTGCTTTCAGAAGTGGTACATGCGACTCTAACCACATGAGTTCTGTTAGACAATCAGTTAGCCATTCATCGCAAAATATAAGGATTTATATTGAGATTTACTAGTCTATCAAAGATGCTTATATGGCGAATAGTGCCAAAAGTCTTGGCTATGTCCAGATATGTTGTATGCACTGCGTAACCACTCTAAACTGCTTCATTTACTTTTTCAAAGAAATTAATAATGTTAAAGAGACAGGACCTTCTCCTGATAAAGCCAAATTGATGAGGGTCCAGGGTTGAGAGATTTTCAGTTTCCAGATGAATGAAGTCCATAGCTTTACATATGAAGCTGGTAAGACTAATGGTTCTATAGTTACCTGGGTCTGTGGCTGGGCCACCCTTGTGTAATAGTATTACAATAGCTGTTATCCAGGCTTCAGAAATGTAACCTTTGGAAAGGCTCAGATTAAATAGTTTAAGTAGGAGTTCTGAAACCCCATGTTTAGCACTGATAATCAGACAATCTGGTATTTTGTCAAGGCAAATGAATGAAGTATTATTAGTTTTTGAAAGGGCTGAGACAACTTGTTTTACAGTAATTAAAAAGGGAGGCTAGGATTGTAGAAACTGTGGAATAGCCATAACTGTGAGTGAAGTAAAAACTTGCACTGAATTTGTTAGCTAGGATATTAATTATTTCCTTTGGGTCAGAGAGTGCAATATTATCGTGGACTAGCTTTCAGCACTGTTGGGTGTTAGTTCCTAACCTCTTTGCATAGTTAAAGAAAAAGTTGTTGTGGGTATTGGTAGCTATTTTAACTTCATACTCTGTTTTGAGCTTCCTAATGGCTTCCTTAAGCTCTTCCTTAGTTTGCTTGTATGTGCTCTTAAGGTAGGTAGAATGACAGCTCTTATAAGCATTAAGCATTTTCTTTCTCTTATTATGTAAATGACCTGTATGAGTAGTCCAACGAAGGGTTTTGTTTTTGAGCTTCCAGTTATATTTGTTTTGGATAGGGGCTGCCTTATCAATACAACTATTTAAGTGGGAGAGGAAGTCAGAGGCATAGGTAGCCTCTTTAACAATAGGATCATTCAAAGGAAAATTACAGCAGAATTTAAGTCATCAAGAAACTGAAGATGATTTACTATGAAGTCTCTAAACAAAGAGCTATTTACACAGGAAGTGCCACCAATTTTAAAAGAAATGGTTACTAAATTATGGTCTGATTTAACAAGATATCATGATACATATAGAGCTGTACTAGAAGTAGCCATATTTCTGAGGGCCATTTCCTGGATATTTGGGTCTCTAGTAGGATGGTCATTTATTTTTGAAAGAGAGACATTTATAATGTCAAGGAAGTGCTGGGGATACCTACAATTGGCAGTGTAGGTCAATCAGTTTATTAATGGATAGTTGAAGTGCCCCAGTAGAAAGGTTATGGGTTTAACTGGAATTTCAGCTAATGTGTTAAGATAGCATTCATGCTCAGAAGAGGAAATAGAGGGTATTGTATAGCTAGCTATGAAATGGTAATAAACCTTGTTTAGATTGATTTGGATTAATAGGAGTTCACATGTGGTATACCAAGGAATCTGTCATGAAGTGATGATATCATTGACAAATACTGATACTCCCCCACAATTGCCAGTAGGTCTGAAGACATGATAGGCATTATACTCAGGAAGAGCACTTTCATTGTTCTGAAACTATGTTTCTGTAACTATACATATATGAATTGCAGCAAAGCCTTGAGTTTGGGCATTATATGTTAAAACTATATACTTTATTTCTTACAGATTGTTGAAAGGTGATGTATGCCTGGGATACAACACATCCTTGGATCCTACTCTGTTGGACCTTTTGCATATCTGCAAAACAAATAGCATCAGGATTTATGTATCTACGAATTTAAACTTTGATAGTGACATAAATAGGACAGGCTGGAGGGACAGGTATGTGACTCAAAGAATTCTCCTTCTCTGGAACAAGCTTCCATACACGTGAAGAAGAGCTCTTCCCTAACCCTAGTCTATAGAAAGCTGGACCAGTTGATGGGAAATTGGAAATGTACTCTGGGTTTAGCACCTATGTTTCCAATGGGCAGAAGCAGCCTGTAAATATTTTCCTAGCTTACATGTATCCCTTAAAATAACCTCTAATGTAGATAAACTTGCAGGATGCGTTTGGGAAACCTGACTAGACTTACAAACAACAGCACACAAACTTGTGAGATATATCTGGGATGCTTGGTTAGGCTTATACAATCTCCAGGGGTTATTACCCTAGTGCGTACCCATGAAAAACTATGAACATTTATGGACCTATAACATTTTATAAATCAACTTTCTGTTAATATTTTATCTCCTTTATTACCTGAAATGCTCAATATTTAAAAAAAAAAAAAAAAAGAAATATACTGAAATGTATTTCTTGCATTCAGAATCTGTGTCATAATGTGGATGACCTGCTGACAGTATATTCAGATGTCAACAGCTGCTAAAACTAACGTTCAAAATTTTGTCAGTTGCTTCAAAAAAGGGCTTACCTAGATTAATACATGCATTTCCTTATGGCAACACCCTGTATCTTTTGTTGTATAATGAAGTTATGAATGCCATCAGCTTATGCAAAATGTGACAGCTTATCTTTAAATGAAAGAAAGCTGGTAATCCCATGTGATACCACAGCTTTGCAGTGTGTGTTGGTAGTTACTAACTTCAGGTTAAAAGTCTGAGATCATTGTCTTAACCCTTCTTTGCCCCAAATGACATAGATCCCTTGTGCCCTATGTGGCTTATATCCTTCACATTAAAGAGCTCCTGGTGCTCCGCCATTTATCTGAATCCTTTGTCTCAATAGACCGAGGATACTAGTGCTTCATTAGTTTAATTTGTGGAGCATCTTCATGTTGTGCTTCCACCTCTTGTCTGTTACTCTTTCAGCTATTAGTTAAAGACTTAAAAAGTCTCTCTACCTCAGGTTTATGTGCAGTTTTTTGCTGATACTCTCATTATAAAACAGTTTTTTTTTATTTTATGTTTTTATTTTGCTTAGTAATGTTTATACCAAATCAATTTCCCCTACAGGCATATGTTAGATGAGTGATAATGATTATATTCACATTTTAATGGTGTATACTTTATCGTGATGAGCCTAGGCTTAGGCTTGACAAAAAATGATTTTATTTTGATATCAGTTTTAAGGAATCCTGTTATTGCTCAAGTTACTTGCCTTTGCTTATAATATTTGCAGAAGTCCAAGCCCAATTTTTTTCTGCCGCATCATATGACATGGTTCAGATATGTAATATACTACAGTGAAATATAAAATGCAAGAGCCAGATATCTGTGTAAGATAAGCTGAATACCAAATAACAACAGATCATAGCATGTTCAGATACAGGTGAAGTAAATAAAATAGCCGCAAATAGCAAACTTAAGCAGATTGTGGGGTCTTGAGAAATATGTAGCACACAACTTAAAGTGAAACAGTATGATGAGAGAGGCAGAGTAGGGAGAGGCTGATTCAGAGAAGCCTGTAACATGATCACACTACACGAGAAATAGCATGGCATTCATGGTGTGGAAATGACAGCATAATAACATACAGATGAGTATCTCCATGCAAATAACAGTCACTGAATATGCACATAACAAAAATGAACATGGTGGAGTAATTCAGAGACTCTGCCACAACTTTCTGAGAGGGAAAGGCAAGTTTGTTTTGCTTTCTTGTATTTTGTATTGCATCCATTGCCTTTTCTTGTTTTGTATATTGTGATGTATTTGCTTTACTCTGTGTTTTACTTATATTCTGCTTTTAATTGCATATTTACACTAGGAAAGTGACTACAGCTGTGTTTCTTGTGAGTCACACAGAAATTAGAACAGGTCAGTTAAGGTTAATTACCTGTAAAATTAGGGTGGAGCTAGGAGCTAAACCTTCCATTTAAGAGGTAAAATAAAACATTTCAAGGTGTGAATGGAAAAGCTCACTCAGGCTCTGCCACAGCTTGTGGTGAGGGAAATGATAGTTGTTTTTGCATTCCTGTCTTTTTTATTGCTTCATTGCCTTCTTCTGTTTTGTATATTGTGATCTATTTTCTTTATACTTTGTATTAATTGTATTCTGCTTTTAATTGCATATCTAAACTAGGAAATAGACCACAGCTGTGTCTCTTGTGAGCCACTATGTTTTTAAACTGAACCATCTTTCTTGTTGCCTGCTTGTTATTTTAATTTGACTGTATATCTCCTGCCCTCTCTACTTTCATTGGCTATTGTGAGTAAGCACAAAATTATCATTTTTGTGAAATCACTCCCTATTTAAATTTATTAGCCATTCCACTATATTCCAGAACTATATGCCAGAATACAGAGTGCCCACCCCCTTCCAATCTATATTGCCCTTTTAGAGTAAGTGGCTCCACTTAGATAGCTAAAGCTTAAGTTACTCCCTCTTTCATATTTAACTGGTTAGTCGACACTGCAGCTCTTAAGATATTAAACCATTTTTTCCAATGTATCTTTAAAATCTGCAGCATCTATTTCAACACCTCCAATTACTCAAGAGTACACATTTTGCCTCTCAGTAGCCATCTTGGGATTAGCATTTCTGTTTTCCTCCTGATGAGAGAAGGAGCATAGGGATATTATTTCCTGGAGACTGCTAATCACTAGAAAGCCTAATAAGTGCTTCATATGTGCCAGCTTGGAATTTGTGTTTATATTTTGCCAGTGGTGAGAGAAGGAGCAGAGTGTATTGATTCTTGATTGTTCTGATTAGCCACCGAGTTTCTGTGTTTGACCTTCCTGATTGGTATGGTTGCTATTCAAGGTATATACCAGGAAAAGGCTACAACAAGCCTTCAGACCTTTGCATCATCTGGGACAAGACTGTGGATCACCAAAGAGGCTGTGGCCTGCTTCTCATCTTGGGATTGGTCATACTCTTTTGCTTCTGGTGAGAGAAGAAGCAGAAGATCATTATATCACAGCAGTGTGAAGCTGTGGTGAGTCCAGCACTAAGAGTAGCTGAGCAGTAGTCATTTAGGCGACTCCCTTCTTTTCATCATTCTTGACAAGCTAATTCTTTATTTTCAGTAAATATTACTTGATTTCCTGTTGTCTATACTAACTTTAAAACATCTCCCTAAATAATTCATCCATAAATCATCAAGGTCTACTTATTATTTAACAATCACCACACTAAAAGCAAATTGTAAAAAAAGACAACAATGAAGCCACAGACCTCAAAAAGCTAGTATAAATTTATTAAAGACTTAGTACTTCAGTTCAAAGCCTTCAAAGAGTAAATTGTATTGTTGTTGTCTTTTCTGTTTATTACTTTACCCAAAAGAGTTTGGCAGTACCCTGTATAGACACTATCTCCTTGAGTTGACATTTGTTTCATAAAAACACTGTTTAAATTTCAGCAATTTCTAATTGCAACAGCACAGCTAGGTTGCAGTAACAAGCACCACCCCGAGAGATGTAAACCAGATACTTGTGACATTACTTTATATTCTTCCTCCAACTGGCTAATCAATAAAAAAGGATATGAACTTTCCCACTATCTTTGCTGCCAGATTGGTGAATATGGACATCCTGAGACAATGTAGAAATTGCCTTATATTTACTGACAACCCACTAATTCTCAAACAGACTGATATGGTATGTGAGAGATATATTACACAATGTCACTGGAAGTAAAACTCTCACATAAAAGCACTCAATGTCAGTAAAGTTGCCAGTAGTACACACGCTGTGCCCATCACATGCAATTCAAAGAAGACAAATAGACCCACATATGCTGAAGCACTTAAATGTATCCTTCCTAAACTGCAGAGACCTCCTAGATGAAGTACATATAACAAATATCCACAGCAGCCCCACCTGCAGTCTTTCAATATTACACCCACATTAACACACAGAACCACATCTCATAGAGCTTCTACTGCTCAGCCCATAAGGCAAGCCGCCACACAATCCAACATTATAATCATTGGAGACTCCATTTTGAGGCACACTGATGTCCTCCTCAACAGGTTGAGTAAGGCGAAAGTCGCAATCAGTTGCTTATCAGAGGCCAAGATCTGCCACATTACAAATGCACTCATGCCATTGGATGAAAGGTATCAGTATGTTACAGTCATAGTCCATGTGGGTGTAAATGACCTGAGATCAGTGGTATCAACTTTCACTCACCCACAAACTAGTAAACCATCCACTAAATGTCCCATCCCTCCAGAATCTATTCCAACCCTATCGCACCACCAGACCACTAAGATCCAGCAACAAAAATCACTTGCAGATCACTAAAGTCAATAACTCTGCTGGTGAAGCACTATTCCCTTGCACCATAGCCAAATTATGGAACTCCCTTCCACCCACAATTACCTCCGTACCATCATGCACCTACTTCAAAACTTTACTAAAAGCGCACCTAAAAACATGCTGGCTATGCCCTTGCAACTCCCACTCTAATATCACCCACCCCATCCAACCACTACCTTTCTTTCCACTCCACTAACTACCTTGATTATAGCAAGCTCAGATGCTCATAAGCCTAGTACTTATTATACAGCAGGAACTTCTCATTGTAACATTTTTTAATGTCTGTTATGTACTTCACAGATAAAGATTCTAGTTGTCTACTAATGTACTATGTTCTTCATCTGTAAATATGTTGTAAGTAATTGCTATGTTAAATTGTTAATCACTATGTGATCCAATGTAACTACTGTCTGTTTATTTTAACTGTGGAGCTTTTCTCCCCGGGCCTCCGCTGAAAATGGACCTACGTCCAGTCGGACACTCCCGGCCAACAAATTTAAATACATAAATAAATAAATAAATTATACTACATGAAAAGAGACATCATGGATTTCTCAGAATGTGTGTCCCAGGCTAGTAGGAGCCTAGCATTCAGCAGCATTTTACCTTCTCCAAGGATGATGCCACAATATGAATAAAAGATGAATGACTTAAATAATTGGCTTAGCTTCTGGTGTCATTCTAAGGGGGTGGGGATGCAATATTTGTCAGCATGGAAGGAGATGGTCAACATACCATGCTGCTTTGCCAGGGATGGTCTGCACCTCTCCCCTCTAGGCTTTGAATATTAGCTAAAACATGGTCTTTATCCATAGTGCCTTTTTTTGGGCAATGTCAAACTGAAAGTAGTTCTGACATAGCAAATCAGAATCAAGAAAATCTAAAGGTATTTTTGCTGAATTCTAGGCATCTAAACAAAAAACTCCACTCCCTAGAAGTTCTTTTCACCCTAAAGAATGCTGACATCTGTGTGGTCACTGAGACATGGTTTATAGCCATGGAGGCCACATAGACAGTGCAAGGTTATAATGTCTTCCACACATTTAGACCAGCTACTACACAGATAGGGACTAAAGCTGGAGGCGTCTCTCTTTACATTAAAATAAATTCACCTCAAGGCTGATCAAACAAGACAATGCACTTCAGCTATTCTGTGTTCAAATCACTATAGGAAAAACCCAATGCCACTTCCTTGCAAGCTATAGGTCCGATTTATGACCCAGGAAACCCATACCATGTATTTAAACGCATTGGAAACACTTACCATCCGATCCAACTCAATATCATATTCATGCATGACTTAAATTGCACCACTATTAAGTGGAAATCCTATATGACACCAAATGTAGAGGCACAGAGATTCCTGGATTTTGTAAACACAAACTCCCTGGATCAGATTGTCAATACACCAACCAGGGGTGCAACCATACTCGATCTGATCCTCACTAATATGGGAGAGTGCTGCACACCCCCTAGTGTAATGTCTTCCCTGTTAAGATTAGACCACAAAATGGTCTCTTTTGAAGTAAAAATAAAACCTGGACCCCCAGCCAACCTCAGAATATTTAGGAACTACTCTAAAGCCACCTTTCTGCTATTAAGTGATAACCTGGCAAATCTTCAATCCCCCCCATAAACACTGTGAATGCTGCTACCAATGCAGAACTGTTCACAGAAACCCTGTTAATAACTGAATAGAGGTAGCTGTACTGACCAGGAAGAATTAAAGAACTAACTCAAAGAAACAAGCCATCCTGGTGGAATCACAAAACCAGTAGGCTGTATAACAGAAGGAAGGAAATCATGGTAAAAATTGGGAGGTGCAGCACCAGGCAGGATATAAGTACTCTCATCAAACTAAACAAACAACTCAGATGACAAATAGAGTGTACCAAAACCAAACTGAGGTACATTTGGCCTCCCAGGTCAAGGACAACCACGAGGGAATCTTTAGCTATATCCACAACCTCAAAGGCAATACACAATTGTATACAGAGTCATTATAAATGGAGCCACCTATACTGAGCCAGAAAATATAGCAAACCAACTGGCTGATAAATTCAGCTCCAACTTCACCCTCTCTCCTCCTCAATCTTCCCTCAGAAAATATCATCAAATATACTCCGCTGCTATAAATAGGAGACAGGTCCTTAATGCTCTCTCTCTAAGCCCAAGAACACTGTATGAATGGATCCAGACAATATTCCAGGATGCCTTCTAAATAATATTAAGCCTGAACCATGAGGCCCCCTGGAATTTCTATTTAACTGTAGCCTCCAAACAGGCTTCATGCCTCATGAATGGAGAACAGCAACAGTCATCCCTCTGCACAAAGGTGGGCCATCTACAGATCCTGGAAACTACTAGTCTTATATGCAAAGTCATGGAAAGAATTATCATGGAAATGATCAATAATGATATAGCAAACCTCCAGACACTGGACCCAACTCAGTTTGTTTTCATTAAGGGACGGTCATGCCTACTCACCCTGGTGGACTTTTTTGAGAAGGTCACCAATGCAATAGATGAGGGCAAAATGATTCACACTGCCTACCTTGACCTGGCCAAGGCATTTAACACAACACCCCACTTGGGCATTGTTGACAAACTCAAGAGATTAGGTACAAACCCATATATCACCTGATGAATAGCCAACTGGCTCAGACAGGACCCATGAAGTTATATTTGGGGAGGCCATCTCTAGAAAGAGGCTAGTCACAAGTGGAGTCCCTCAGGGATTGGTCCTTGGACTGTTCCTTTGTGGCATTTACTTCTCAAAAGTCAAGGCCAATGTCAATGGTCTCTGCCTGACTAAATTTGTGGATAATTGCAAATTAGGAGCAGTCACTGAATCTCACACTGACACAAATGTTTTCCAGGTGGGGCTGACATAGCCTAATAATTGGTGTCAGAGCCATGGACTAAAACTAAATGCTAAGAAATGCATAACATTATCCTTCTTGAAGTCATCCACCCATGGTAACTATCATATTGCAACACACCCCTTAGAGTTGATCCAGTAGTCAGGGACTTAGGGGATACACACATTAGCAGCAATCTATCCTTTGACCATCATATGTGTACAGCAGTGAGGAAATCATTCTATGTTGCGCAACTTAAAACAAAGGTGTGGCATCTAGGTCCAAGGAGGTCACTGTTCTGCTATATTTGGAATTCATCATAACTATCACTGAGTACAGTGCCCCCTTTGGTATGTACCTAAGCAGGCATATCCAACAAATGGAATGTCCACAGAGGGTCCTCACTAAAACATACAGTGCATAAGTAAAATGTCCTATGCAGACTGCCTCAAGGCCCTATCCCTGTATTCTGTCAACTACAGGCTGTTGAAGGGAGATCTCTGCCTGGCATACATGGCATTTTCAGATACCTCTCTAATGGGCCTCCTGTATATCTACAAAACAAACACTACCAAAATGACCCATTCAAAAAACTTAAATAGAACCTGATGGAGAGACAAGTATGTATCCCAGAGACTCCCCTGTCTCTGGAACAGGCTCCCCATCTATGTAAAGCAGAATTCCTCCCTAACCCAATTTTTCAAGTGTAACTTCGACAATTGGATGGGGAACAGGAAATTTATTCCTGGCTTGGCACCTATGTCTCTAATGGATGCAGACAGACTATAAATGTTTCATCCCCCAAGCCTCTGCTTATACTTATCAAGGGTACCAGACCTTATCAGAGATTTGGGATGCATGGTTAGACTTAAAAAGAACCTATGATAGAAAGTGAATCTCATAGGATAGATTTCTGTGGTAATTGTTTTGTGCTTCCTGCATGAATCAAATGACAGGGTAATAAACTTGCTATGCAGAGCAATGTTTAGACATCTCTGCATCATAAATTTTATACATCAAAGTGTGCATTATCTGAGTGGTGGTGCAAGTTAGCTCACTGAAGCTTCTGGGTCTTCAGTAGTACAGTAAATACAATCCTTTTCTAGGATGCTTGCTTTTTCTGCTGTAAGATACCTCTACTACAAACTGTAGCAACTGTATTCAAATGAAAAAAGGTGAAGCTTGGTATTAATTCTCACTTTTTTTAATAACCTACATAGTACCAATGCTTAGAACGATGGAACAGGCCATGAAATCAATGGTTCTTGTGCTAGTGAAGTAGAAAATTTCAACAGAATTATGGTATGTAGAGATGAAAGTGTTGTGATTATGTGGTATAAGTGATTAGAAGAAAGGAGGAGAAAAGTACGGTTATGTAAAATCTTTCCATAACAGTAGATGTCCTTCTCTTTACTGTTGCAGTATTCATTACAGTAAGGATCCCCTGCCAAGGGTGGTCTGACATCCAGCCAGTATCCCAAAGCCTTAGTTTGCTTTAAGGTACGCCATACATCAAACGTATGCTCATCTCATTGCATAGGGCATAACGGTGATGTCTGGATGTACCATTCTCAGAACTAACAGCCCCAGTAGGAAGACCAGTCCAAGGAGAAAAAGAGGAAACCTGTATATGCAGAAGACAAATGGACCAGTGGGAGGCAGGAGGGAGTGAATACTGCAACAGTGAAGAGAAGGACAACTACCGTTATGGTAAGATTTTACACAAATGTACCATGCCCTTTCATTTCACTGTTGCAGTATTCATTAAATTAAGGAGGGTACCAAAGCTCAGGAAGAAACTTAGGAGATGGAAAGACCATCAGAGTTAGGAAGCCATGAAGGATGGCCCTAGCAAAACCAGCTTTAGCTCTGTAGATTCCATCCAAATTGTGCTTTGTAAATGTACACACAGAGTCCAGGTAGCTGCCTCAGGAATAGAGTTAGTATCCAAAGCCTTGAAAAAAGCACCAGAAGAAACCACATCTCTAGTAGAATGAGCCTTAACAGAATAAGGAAGGCTCTTACCATGAAAAGAAGTCCTAATAGTCTTAGTCTTATCCAAATAAAATCTGAGTCATCTATGCACATCCGATGTGTATAGCACCTTCTCACTGGCAGATTGTGGAGAAGGGAAAAAATGGGCAAATGAATAGACTGATTAAGGGACAACTCATTCACCACCTTGGCATAAAAGAAGGATTAGTATGCAACGACACCCTGTCCTTATGAAACACCAAAAAATTAGGACAAGCCATAAGGGCTTGAAGCTCAGACACCCATCTTGCAGAAGTAAAGGCTAACAAAAGGACAGACTTCCAAGAGTAATGCTGCAAGAAGCTGAAGCTGCAGGCTAAAAAGGAGCCTGAGTCAATTTTTTGAGAACAAAATTAAGATCCCAGGATGGAGTGACTGGCTTCCTGGGAGGCCTGATATGAGAGATGCCTTTACGGAATTGCTTAGCTTCAAATCCAGAAGCTAAAGGAGGAGATAAAGGCAGACAAGCAGAGACAGCTGATAAGTGGGCCTTAACATAAGAATTGGCCAACCCAGCATTGAGCAATTCACACAGATAAGAAAGAACCAATGAAACATCCACAGAAAATGTATCCTGGTTACAAGAAAGACATCAAACAGAACACCTCTTCCATTTGGATAAGGTGGATTTCCTAGTGTTGAGTTTCTTGGCCTCCTGCAGGATCCTAAGCACTTCCTCAGAATTAATGGCGTCTATGTGGAAACAAAATCTTATCACCCACCGTGTCATTTGATGAGTGGACAGCTAGGGATGGATGAGAGATCCCTTGTCCTGTGTGAGTAGGTCCATCATGTGAGGTAACTTGTGATGATTGTCCTTGGCTAAATGCAAAAGAAGAGGGAACCAGTGTTGTCTCAGCCAAAAAGAGAGTCACCAACAAGATTTTGGGAGCATCCTGTTGAATTTTGAACCAGACTTTTGGAATGAGGGGAAGGGGAGGGACAGCATAAAGAAACATCCTCTTCCAAGAAAAAGATAGAGTGTCCACCTTCCAAACCAGAGGAACTGGGACTCTGGCACAAAAGAGAGGAAGTTGTCTGTTCACAGGGGAGGCAAAAAGATCTATTTGAGGAGTACCCCACTGGTGGACAATATACAGAAGTACATCCCTATGAAGCATCCACTCATGGGATTGGGTTAAGGACCTGGTGAGAGTGTTTGCCACAATGTTTTGACCTCTGTGAATGTAAACTGCCTGAAGAGTCATTTGATACTTGATAGCAAGGTCCCACACTAGAAGTGCCAACCAGCAAAGAAGCTATGATCTTGCCCCCCCTGTTTGTTTACATACGACATCACTGTGGTATTCTCTGTAAATACCTTGAAAGGTCCCGGGGAGAAAAGAAGATGAAAAACCGGAAGCACCAGCAGAAGAGCTCTCGTCTCTTTTACATTGATGTGCTCTTTCTGTTGAAAAGGCGACCACACCCCCTGCACCTTTAGGGAGCCCATACCACATCTCCAGCATCTGTGAACAGCTCCTGTGAGGGAGCAGGAGGATGAAAAGGAGCCCTGGATTTAAAGACAAATGCTGGATCCAACAGTGAAATTCCTTCTTGAGACAAGGCGGAAGAAGAGCTACAAATTCTACAGGATGCACATGTTGAAGCCAAACTGTCTTCAGAAAGCTCTGAAACTTTCTCATGTAAAGTTTGGCCAGACAAAGGATAGGGATAGTACATGCCATGAACCACAGTGCTCTCCAAAACTCCCTGGCTGTTATAGAGGCCAGAGGAAGAAGAGTTAGAAAGAAGGAAATGAGTGTTAAGGCATTGGGAGGAGGCAGGGATGCATGCATAGGCACAGTCTGTATCGTCTACCCCAGAAAAACATGGTCTTGAGAATGAGTCAGAAAAGGCTTTTGAACCCCAGGCTTTGTAGAAGAAAAATGGCAGAATGAAAATTTTGCAACAGGATCTCTGGAGAGGATGCCTGAAACTGATGGTCATCCAAGTAAGGAAATAGTTGGATCCCCTGAATCCTGCAAAAAGCAATCATGGGAGCGAGGCATTTGGTGAATACTTTTGGGGCAGTAGAAAGGCCAAAGGGCAAAGCAGAGAACTGAAAATTCCAGGAAGCAACAGAGAACTATAAAAACTTCCTGAAAAGGGGTTGAATTGGAATATGGGGATAAGCATCCTTGAGGTCGGGAGACACCATAGAAGCCAGAGGAAGCAGAAGAGGGAACAAAGTCTGAAAGGACAACATTCAAAAGGAGAATACCTTCAGAAAGGTGTTTAAATGTGAGAGGTCTAGAATTTTTCTCCAAGTACCTTCTTTCCTAGGTGATAGAAACATCCTCAAGTAAATCCCTCTCCCACTTTGGGACACAGACACCTCTTGTATAGTACCCATAGTCAAAAGATCCTGAAGCACCTCTTTTTTTGTACCTCAGAAACCTGATCACAATCCAATTTAAAGAACTCCATCAGCCTGGAGATCCTGTCCCCAAAAGAAATCTCTTCAAAAGTAAGTATCAGGACTGGTAGATTCCTCTTCATCTGATCCATAATCCAAAGAATAAGAAATCTGAGAAGAGTAAGCAAGGGTTTCCTCACCCAATTCTGGCTCTACCTCAGAGGAATCCTGTTCCCTGGGTCTTTTAAGGGGAGTAGAGGACCAAGGGAGGGCTGGAACAGAAACTCCCTGAAGAGGTTTCAATGCTACCAAAGCGCTAAACAAACCCTAAATGAAAGACTGCCATTCACTCTCTGGATCCTTAAGAGCAGAAGTAATATGTTTAGATTTTTGATTTTTCTTTAATGGAATGTCTGCCTTATAAAATGTGCATGGCTCCAACCCAGGACAGCATTCATTGATAGTAGTAGGGGGTGACTTGTCTGTCTAGTATTTGAAGAACACCCCAAGGTCCCTCAGAGATAATTAACCGTGGTACCCCCTGAACGTTCGAAGTGGACATCTGCAATGCTTCCTCAGATGTGCATAAATTCAGATCCCTGCTTGCATCCAACCCAGTGACAGTGGAGAAATTCAACAATAAAGCCTTATAAAGCTCCGGGCATTCACTCACCTTGGGAGAGACATCTGGCAGAGGCTGAATAGCAGAAGATCATGGCTTAGTCTTCTTGGCCTTCTTCTTCTCTGATAGTTGTCCCTCGGAGCGGGAAGTTCCATCCATTGTGCTTAAGACACTGGTTTTCAAGATAAAGCACAAAGAAAATAGTCTGTTATGAAGGGTTTTAGGTATAAAGGCCTGATAGCTAGAACAGGACGTATGGTCATGCGAAGCACCAAGGCAAAACAGACACTGATGGTGGTCGTCTTTATGGGGAATCTGTCTCTTACACTGGTATTTACTCTTCGTGGATGACATGAAATCCCACAAACAACAATATTAAAGAAAGATAAATAAAAATAGAACCCCATCAGGGCACTTATCTGCAACTGTTTGGAGAACCAGCAATGGAATGGGCTTTCAGACTGATAATCAAGAGATGCCGTTCGGACTTGCGTCAAAGAAGTTCTGAGGATGGTACATCTAAACATCACCTTTACTACCTCATGTTATGAGAGGAGCATACATGTGACATATGGTGTACCTTAAAGCAACTTAAGGCTTTGGTATACTGGCCAGAAGTCAGGCCACCCTTGGCAGAGGATCCCTAATATAATGAATACTGCAGCAGTAAAATGGAAGGACACCTTTACCATACTTTAGCTCTATCTCAAAAAACAGTTTTATATGGAGCTTAAACTTTCCCCACAGGGATAATGCCAAATACATGAATGACAAAACAACAAAATGTGGGAACTTTCATGATTTGAGTTCTGCCTTGACAGTGATGGTCATGGTGAAGCAGCAGTTTGATTCTACAAAAAAAGGTACTTAGAATCAAGACCATCTTAAATAAAATTATGTATTTCATTGGGCACAATTCAAAATTAAATAATTGTAGATATCAAGAAGGCTGATTGGTGGTATTGTGTAATGGTGGATGTAGGAGCAGCTGCTTGTTTTTGCTCTCTGTTTTGTGGATGAGCATTTCATGATACATGAAGATTTTGTTACATGCATTGATATCAGCAATGGCACTACAGATGAAAGAGTTTTCAGGGAAATATTGCTATAATCTGAAACAAAGATCCACAAAGGTGAGGAGGCACTGTTCTGATGGGGCGGGCAATATGAGTGGGAAATATAAAGGTGCAAGACCAGGTATCCAAATGTCTTGTGGTTTTGGTGTGCATTCCATCATCTGAAAAGAGGCATGGTAGCAGCTTATGAGAATCAACTGACTTGCAATGTGATGGGATCAGCATGTGAGAATGTGTAATTCTTTGAATACTCTGCAAAGAGAAAAGCTAAACTAAATGAACACATTGCACATTGTGATATCAGCAAAGTTAAAACATGGAGTTTTTGCCACAGCAGACAGTGTCAACACAATGCCTTTGATGTTTTGCATTTCCTTATATTTATTCTTAGAAGATGAGACAGGAGGAAATGCTGTATGTGTGGCAGGAGACAAGTCCAGGATCACATAAGCATTTATATGCCTTATAAAAAGTTTCTCAGCAGCCTAGCTGATGTGGAAAACATTACCCAACAAATTACATGGTAAAGGATATCACAAATGTTGAATTTATGGCATGTCTAGTTATCACAGTTAAATGTGTTCATTATTTGTGGGCCTTGAATACTTCACTGCAAGAATCAGCATTGGATATAATAAAGGCTATAAATAATGTCAACCCTTCATGGGCTGCCCTGAAAGACTTGTTAGAGGATATTGAAGAACAAAATTTCATGTTATACCTGGAAGCCATGACACTTGCATCAGAAGTAGGAGTCCTGCCAAGTAAACCCAGAACAACAAAGCAAATGCACAGAACTAATTTAGTTGAAGAGAAGTCTGAAGATTACTTCCGCAGGGCTGTGATCATTCCTTATGTAGACTGCCTAGTTTCAGAAAATGCCCACAGATTTTCCCAGCTTCATCAGAGAGCTTCTCTTGGTCTACTGCACATCCCAAAAATAATGAAGCAGGAGGAACATAACTTTAACCTTTTGTGATGAGCTGCCTCAGTCTGATGTCCTGAAAAAGGAGCTGCACAATTGGCTTGTTAAGTGGAGGTGTACTGATGTGCTTCCAGACAACACTATAGATTCTTAAAAAGCTGTGACCCACATCTGTTTCCAAATATAAGTTGATAGTTATGGTTTTATCACAACCTCTAACAACAGCAAGCATTAATAGTTAAAGACATTAAAACACTGCACTAAATTTAAAGGTATCTGAGAAAATACATTTAAGCCATTACAGATTCATATGACTCTTCAGAATTACCCTAGAAATGGTGAAAAGGCATGCAGGAGCATACCTGTCCAAGGAAAAGAAAAAACATATGTCTTCCAAATCTTCTTGCATGGAGTCCAGGAGAAGAATTTTCCAATTGATTGTTGTCAGTAGAGGTGAAAAGATCCAATTGACATGCCGCCCACAGCTGAATCAATTCCTGAAAATCACACTGATTCATGATGGTCTGCACTGGTCCCATTAAGCTGTCACCCATACAGGTTTTGTTCTGACAGTATTAAGATGACTGTAGAGTGAGACTGTCTTGAGAAGCTATATCCTACCTAGGCTGCACAGAGGGTAAGAGTGTGTTCATCTGTTAGTTTATGTGACACATCATTGTGGTGTTATCTGTAAA
This sequence comes from Protopterus annectens, assembly GCF_019279795.1. NCBI lineage: Eukaryota > Metazoa > Chordata > Ceratodontiformes > Protopteridae > Protopterus > Protopterus annectens. Next base: position 378,019,295 of record NC_056739.1, on the reverse strand, counting down.
CATTTGCAGAAATCTCAGGGATTATAGATGGGTGTGTGTGTGTGAGAGAGAGAGAGAGCATACCTCTCATCTGTCAAGATTGTTGCAGACAGCACAGATTTTTGCCTCATATTTTTGGTAGGTTCCTCATAAAATTTGTGTTTTTCTAGCAAATCACTGAGGATTGAATTCACTAAATAATTACATATATTTGAGTTGCAGACTTCATATCCTTCAGAAAATGCATGCAAACACAAATCCTGTTATTCCGGCAACATTCTAACTTCATTTGCATAGTATTTAAAATTTGTCCCTATTTTTGGGCCTTTGACCACCCTCAACCTCATTATTTTGGGCTCTGTCCAGATTTCTTGCCTTAAGAGGAAGAGAGCTATGAGAGATAGTTGAGAGCATTTATAAGTACCCACATCTCTTGTATGTTTGTGTGCTTTGGTCTGTCTTTTCCCTTGCAAAGACCCTGCACTTTTATCCACAAAGACTCTTCTCCAAAAGTAAAGTCTGATGCATCCATTGGGTAAACTGTGCTGTAGCTGGGAGGTAAAATGGAAGACTTAGATTCTGATAAATTTGGTGTCTCCAACAAAAAAAAAATCTCTGATTTCATAAACCCCCAACATGGAATCCAGAATCTCAGGGGTTGTTGATGTTGGGACCATATAGATTACAGGTACCACGGGATTTTATCTTGGAACAAGGATCATGTGAATAATAGAATCCATTAAACCCAAAATCCTGAAAAAATCTTTAGCTAAGGCAGTAGTCAGACTTGGAAAATATAGCAACTAATCCAGATGCAGATCAAAATTTCCAGTGGTAGAAAAGCTCTTTGAACAGTCCCATGAGAAGGAAAACTTTGGTAAGTTCTATGTAGGAGCTCAATTACTCAGGTGAGAGATTCCTGACACTTTGAAAAAGACTCTGCTATCAGCCATCTAAGTAAGAAATATGTGAATAATGTGCAGTATAAAGTAAGCTATTAAAGGAACTACACAATTTGTGAATATCCTTGGAGGAGCACACAAACCAAAGGGTAATGCAGGCAGCTGATAATGTGATTCAGGCACAGAAAACCTAAAGAAAGATCTGAAATCTGGATCTATTGGAATGTGACAACACATTTTTAAATTCAAGATTACCAGAAAACTCACATGGGGAATAAGAGATATCAAGATATGAATGGATAACATTTTGAACTTGGGCACTGTCACAAACAGGTTCAGAAAGGAAATATCTTGGAACACGTCTCCAAGCCTCTTCCTTATTTTCCACCAGAAACAGCACTGAATAAAACCCTTCTCCAAAATGAGAATGAGGGGACTGCTTCTATCTGCAGCAGATGGTCCAAAAGCTCTCTATCCAAGGGAAGATTCAATATTTCTACTTTGATGTTTTTCAGACGGTTTTGGAAATGCAACCAAGCATAGTTTCTCATAATAGCTCTTGTGGCATCAGCCCTGGAAGTAGCATCAGCAGAAGCATGTGCAAATTTCAAGCACTGAGTAGCAAACCGAGACACAGAAGTAATCAAATTATACAAAGACATTTTTTCCTCTGAGTAAGATTTCCAAACGTGCAAAAGGATTTATATCTACATTATATATAGATATGGGGTGAAACATCAGTCTCATCCTCTTTATTTACATTATTTCTGTAGCTTATTCCATGAATTTTATTAATCTCCCTTTCTCGATGATATCATCAAAGTACTCTGCCATTGTACTATTCACCTGAAAAGCCAGCCTTATAAAAGTCAAATGGGTATCTCTGGCTCACTTTACATGCCTCAGATGCCTAATGGCCTCCATTACTTTGGCATGTCCTATTGGTAAATCTTTTACCTGTTGTTCCTCGATATATTTTCCATTCATAGATGAACACACCTTGGGGTTCTACTTTATGATAAATTTTATTATACTAATATCTGATTTGTGCCCTAATTTGCTTGTTCATATGACTTCCCCCCTTTTTATCCTCCACTGTGTTAATCTAAGTTTTCCTTTTTCTGATAACTGATCATTTGCATCATTATATTTCTTTCTTCCCTCACCCACCATCATGCCCCTCTTCAACTAACTCTGCTTTTCTTTTCAGGTTCATATTATTCTACCTGTCCCTACTAGTCACCTAGTCTTCCCTCTTCATATCCTGGACTAATGGCCCCTCTAGTTCTTCACATTGCAACTCTTTAAGCCTGCCCTCTAAGGTCATTACCTCCCTTACCCTTTACTCTTCTGTTTCCCTTTCCTGTCCATAATGTTTCACCTCCAGGCACTTTTTATCTCATCCCATTCACAGATTCCCTGCATGTCTTTGCTGTTTTTATTTAAGTCTAGCATCATTCTGATTATATTCTATGCCCATCTTCTCATTCATTTCCTGGAATTCTGTCTCCATCCACCTACAGTCAGACTCCATTCTGCCTCGCTCATTTACAATTTCATGATCTGACAGGTGTCTTTCTCTAGAGTACACACACACAATTTCCTAAAATGTTTCTCATCCATCAACAGTCTATCCAACCTACTGGACTGATCCTGGTCTTGGCTTTGCTACACATCCAGCAATTCCTCCTCTCTCATCTACCCACCAAATGCTTTTTAACTGCACCTGTGAAACTCTATTGCTTCATATTTTGGATCCCTTTACGAGGTCTACCACCACACTGAAATCACCCTCCCTGTTCTTCTGTCTGGCTCTTTTTTTGCCTGCATGTTATGTAACTAATCTTTAAAAAACTCCATGACCTTCGCAGTTTGACCATAGAAAAAGTTTAACGCTATTCCTTTTTCAGCTCTCTGCCATCTGCCGACTATCCATCATCCTGTCTCATCTTTAATCACTCTTGATGACTTCTTTGCTCAGCTAAACTATGTTGGATACTCACTTCTCTTGTGCCTTCTCCCTGAGGAAGTGTGAAAATATGAAGAACAAAATCTACAGAGTTTAGAAAGGTACAAAAAAGAAACACAGAAATGGGAAGAAAAAAGACAGCTGATATGTTGCCATATTTATGCAAAGGAGAAAGCCAAACTAATCAATACAAAAAAGCAGCTCCCAAGATTTTTGAAGAGAAATACAGACAAAGACACTCAGATATGCAAATTTTCACAATACGAAAAATAAGATCACAGAGAGGGAACATAGAAAAGAACATTAGAAAGTAGAAGTTATGCAAATAGAAGCTGAAGTTATGGAATACCTGCAAAGTGAAGGATTTAGTATAGAACATTTAACACAGGTTATATCACAGCATGATGCAACAATGAGTCCCCAAAGTAAGAAGAAACAGGAGGAGCAGGAGATTATATGAAGAAATATGGAAGGAATTAATATGGCACAATATTTATGCAGAGGAGAAAGCAAAACTAATCAACAGAAAAAAAGCAGAACCAAAGACATTTGGAGAGAAATACAGGCAAAAGCATCTGGATATGGAAAATTATACAATACAAAAAAAAAATAAGACAACAAAGGGGGAAGTAGAAAAGAGGATTAGTAATGGAGAAGTTGAAGAAATAGAAACTGTAGTAATGGACTACATGTAAAATGAAAGATTTAGTGTAGAAAATCCCTCACAGCATGACAGAAAGGACACTTGTATAAAATCTTACCATAACAGTAGATGTTCTTCTCTTCACTGTTGCAGTATTCTTTACCAAAGAGATTCCCAGACAAGGGGAGTCCAACATCTGCCAATAGACCAACGCTTTCTGATTTTGATGTTATACATCATACTTATACTCCCTGCTCAAAGCATAGGCCATAAAGGTGACATACAGACATATATACCCCAGAAATGAACACCCCAGAAGGAGCAACAGTCCAAGGGATTAGGAGGAGCATGTACATTCAGAAAGATAAAAAAAGGAAAAGAACAGAACAGAAGGGGAGGATGGAGGGAGCAAATACAGCAATAGTGAAGACAAGGATATCTACTGTTATTTTAAGATTTTACACAACTGTACTATGCCTTTCCATATCACTATTGCAGTATTTTTTACCAAAGGGAGAGTGCAAAAGCTCAAGTGGAAACTTGGGAGGAGGAAGGCCCAGAAGAGCAAACTGGAAATCCATGTAGGATAGTTTTGGAAAAGCCAGCTCTTGCTCTGGAAACAACAGATGTTTTTTCCAAAGCAAGAGATTCAAGTAGCAGCCTCAATTAACTAATTGGTATTCAATATTATGAAAAAAAGGTACAACAGGAAGCCACATCCCTGGTAGAATGAGCCTTATCAAAGGCAGAAAGACATTTTCCATGAAAGGAGTAACAAAAAAGAATGGCATTACCGATCCATGAGGATATGGTTTGCTTAGAAACAGCCAAACCCAGAGATCTGGGATGAAAGGAAATAAAAAGTTGCTCAGACTTGTGAATGGCCTTAGTCTTATCTAAATAATAGCTGAGTCGCCTATACAAATCCAAGGTGTGAAGAACTTTCTCACTAGCAGATCGTGGAGAAAGAAAAAAAAAAGAGGGCAAATGAATACACTGATTAAAAAATAATCTGTTAACCACCTTGGGCATAAAAGAAGCATTAGTACGAAGAGATAATGTGCCCCTATGAAAAACCAAAAAAGGAGGAAGGAGGAACAGCCATAAGATCCTGGAGTTCAGATACTGCCTTAGCTGAAGTAAGGACCAAAAGAAGAATATTCTTCCATGTACAATGTTGTAAGGAAGCTGAAGCTGCAGGCTCAAAGGGAGTCTGAGCTAGTTTTTTGAAGTATAAATTTAAGATCCCATGCCTTACGTGAATGATGCCTTTAAAAAATTGCTTGACCACAAGTTGAGAAGTGAGCTTTAACAGAAGAATATGCTAACCCAGCAAGGAACAATTCACACAAAAAAGAAAGTGGATCCTGGTTATGAGCATGGCACCAAACAGAAAATATCTTCCATTTGAACATGTAAGATTTTCTGGTAGTGGGTATCCTGGCCTCTTGCAGAACTTTAAGCACATCCTTACAAAAAAAAAGGTGTCTATAGGGAATCAAAATTCTATCATCCACAATAATATTTGAAGTGTGTACAAGTGAGGATGGATCAGAGACACCCCTTATCTTGTATGAGTAGGTCCAACCTGTGAGATAACTTGTGGTGACTGCCATTGGCTAGGTGAAGAAAAAGAAGGAACCAATACTGTCTGGGCCAAAAGGAAGTTGCCAACAAGATTGTGTTAGAGTCCTGCTCTATCTTAACCAGGACCCTTGGTATCAGAGTAAGGGGAAGGAAGGCATAGAGAAACATCCACCTTTCAAGAAAAAGAAAGGGCATCCACTTTCCATGCCAGAGGACTTGGGATTCTGGTGTAAAAAACAGGAAGTTATCTGTTTTAAGTGGAGGCAAAAAGATCTACCTAAAGAGTACCCTACCAATAGATGATGTTCAGAAACACATTTCTGTGAAGCATCCATTCATGACCCTGTGTGCTCTACCTGCTCAAAGAGTCTGCCACTGTATTTTACTCTGGAGTAATACATATAGCCTGAACATTCACTTGACACTGGACAGAGAGATCCCAAATTTAAAGAGCTAATCTGCAAAGGAGGTAGGACCACGTTCTCCTTGTTTGTTGATATACATTACTGTGGCATTGTCTGTGAAGATTTTGAGAGGCCCAGGAAGAAAAGAGGAGTAAAAGGTCTGAAGTGTGAAAAGGAGACCTCTCATCTCCATTATATAGATGTGGTCTGACCTCTGATGAGGGGGTCAGAGACTCTGGCCCTTAAGGGAGAAAGAGGCTCCAAACCTTGTGTCTGAGGCATCTGAGAAAAGTTCCTGAGAGGGTAATGGGGACTGAAATGGAAATCCTGGGTTGAGAGACAACTGATGAATCCACCACTGAAGCTCGAGTTTGAGGCATGGAAGAAGAGGGACTAGAAAATCTAGAGGATGATGGTGCTGGAGCAAAACTGACTTCAGGAACCACTGGAGTTTTTTCATTTGACATCTGGCCAGAGGCAGCATAAGAATGATGGAAGCCACTAATCCTGGAGCCCTGAGAAATTCCCTGGCTGTAACTGAAACCAAAGGAAGAAGGGATTGAATAAAAGTTGATTAGAGAAAGAGTTTTGGGAGGAGCCAGGGAAGCCAGCATAAGAATGTTCTGGAGCATTCAAACAAGAAACACATGATCCTGAGAAGAAACCAGACTGATTTCTGGAAGTTCATTATAAACACCAGGCTTTGTAAGAAACAAACAGTATACTGGAGATGCTGAAGCAAGACCTTAAGGGGAAGAAGCCTGAATGAACAGGTTGCCAGATAAGTAAATATTTAAACCCCTTTCTTCCTGCAAAAGGCAATCAAAGGAGTGAGCCAATTGTTGAATATCCTTGGGGCATTAGAAAATGCCAAAGGGCAAAGGAGAGAACTGAAAATGCAAGGAAGAGAGAGAGAAATTCAAAAACATCCTGAAAAGGGGATAAACTGGGATGTGAAGAAAAACAAGCATCCTTGAGGTCCAGGGAGAAGTTGAAGAAATAGAAACTGAAGTTATGGGGAGAAGGTCATAGGTGAGAGTGTGTGTGCGAGTAAGTGTACAAATGAACTACCTCGACAGGGCTAGCCACCCGGTGGTGTAAAACCTTGGCTTGAAATGATTGCACTGCAAAAGTGACACCCTGACCCCATGTGCAAAAATGGGAAAGGGGTTGATGATGTATGAATGGATGAATGGATATGAGAAATAGTACCCCCAAAGGATAGGTTTTCAAAGGGAGAATCTGGGCTAATAGAATCCTCCCCCTCCTCCTCAGAACCATAATCCACAGAAGAAGTGATAGGAGAGGAATATAACAAAACCTCTTCCCCAGAATCCAAATCCTCTTCAGAGTAGTCATGCTCTCTTGGCTTCTTGAGTGTTGTAGCTCATCAAGGGGAAGTAGGCACTGCAATTTCTTGGGGAGGCTTTGAGGCCATCAATACATTCAATAACCCCTGGGTAAAATCCTGCCATTCACACTGAGAATCCTTTGCAGTAGGAAACAATGCTTGTTTTTTTGTTTTCTTTTCTTTTGAGAGACATCTGCCTGAAATACCCAAGAGATTCAGACCCTTGCCTATACTCAACCAATGTAGTAAAACTCTCCTCATGAACAAATATCTGCTGTAACCCCTTGGTCCCTCTGAAATAATCAGCTGAGGTTCCACCTCAACATCTAGAGTGGGCATTTCCAGAGGCTCTGATGACATATGAGAAATTGGATCCATGCTGGCCTTTGATAGGGTCATAGCAGAGGAATCTGATACAACAACTGGGCAATCCCCTGGGCTTTCACCTGTCTTGAGAGAGATGTCTCTGGGAGGTGAGAGATGAGCCAAATCAGACCTGATTTTCTTCACATTTTTCTTGGCAGATGGCTGACCTTTGGGAGAGTAAGATTCCACCATAGCATCCTGCACCAACAACTTAAGATGTTGATTCTCCAGGGAAATGGATAAGGAGGAGAGACAACAGAAAAAAAAAACACAAAGTATAGTTGTGAGAATCACCCAAACCAAAGACACTGCTTGTGATAATCCTTATGGATAATCTGCCTCCCACACTGACATTTTCCATTTCTGGATGACATGTAAACTCACAAAAATGAAAAGACAAAAAAAATAAGAAGAAACCCCAATGGAGCACTTATCTGAAGCAAGGTTTGGTGCCAAACCCAGAAGAAGATTTCAGACCGATGATCGATGATGGTGTTCAGACTGGCGGCAAAGAAGTTCTGAAGTATGTATGTCCGCATGTCACCTTTATGCCCTACCCCTTAAGTGGGGAGCATATGTGTGACATCTGAAGTCATCAGAAAGCCTTGGAATATTGTCCAGATATTGGGATACCCTTGGCAGTGAATCCCTTTGGCAAAGAATGCTGCAACAGTGATATGGAAGGACATCAGAGTCCCCAAATTAAAGGAGAAACCAGTGGAATGAGAAAGCATCTGATCAGCTGCCATATTAAGATAATTTGGAGCCTTTAGTAGAAAGCAGTACAAAAGGTCAGTTGGAGTTGCACAACAAGGGAAGAAACAGGAAATGGTGACAACTCTGACACAGTCAATGTTGTGGTGATAGGCCAGTAAGTTCCAATATGAAAGAGCAATGGATGACACAGGATGAAGCTGAAGAGATTATATCACAGGATGATGTTCTGGAACTTTCTGTAGAATGCCCACTGGAAATGGAGAATAAAGAATGTGCAGAGAAGAAAGAAATATAAGGGAACATTTGCTTGATTTAATAGAGATAGACATATTAAGATCAATGAAATAAATAGATTACAAAAAGTCAATAAGACCCAAAATGTTAGAAGTCTGATAAAACAAATGAACACAATAATCAAGACTATCAACATAAATTCATGTGATGTGTGAAGTTGGGGAAGAAGGGGTGAAGACTACCAGCCTAGCCAAATAGAATTTAATACATAATTCTGGCATTTGTAAATATAAATGTAAAATACAGGCTTGTTTCTTAAATGAAAGAAAACACTGTAAAATGTGAATTTCAAGATTGTAGCAACATTGCCATCTGCTGTAAGGAAAGCTAAGCTAAGCATTTCAAATCTTTCTTTTGAAGTTAAAATTATTTCAAATCTGTCCTTTGATCTAGATACTGGTGCCAAAGAGGCTAGCTGAACACATTCTTTCTATTGCTTTAATTTAAGGAATAATTACTAGAGTGTATGTGTGAAATGTCTTTTATTGTTGTAGTTTCCTGAGCAGGTGTTAGATTGTTAAATAATGTAGCCTGTTGGCCTGGGAACTCCAGACTAAGAGTCAAAATAATGTAATGTGTATACTGGGAAAACCTAAGTGTCAAAATGATGTACTCTGGGAGGGCCCAGCAGAAATGTTTGAGTGATTTTAAAAACTTTTGTTGAGAGAGAGAGAGACTGTAAGCATGTTGATCTTGATATCCAACTCTCAGCACTGCCTTATGCTCTCTCTATGAAAGTAAGTTACTTTAGAAGTATGTTTTCTTGTAGAAATAGCTAGGACTATAAAGATTAGACTTAAATGTCTTTCTGTTATATCAGAACCTTCCTACTGTATTGTTTTAAGTTTCTGTGTGATCTCTGAACTCTTGGATAGCACTGTGGTGTAGTAGTATTGTCCTGAGTTTTTAATTACCCATGACTGGTTTGTGTAGAGTTAAGTTAAGCTCTAGAGTACATTGCATATTTATAGAGTTTATTGTACAAGGCCACTCTAATAAGCCTTAGACTGATTAGACACACATTACCAATTGGATAATAATATTGCACAGTAATAATTGGACACCCTTTTAAGGGCCTTTGGGTAGCTGATAAGTATTAGCTGGTGGTGGTAGTAATTATTACTGTATAGTCTGGGTAAAGGGGTGCAGCTGGAGAATCTGTGTCAACCTTTCCCAGGAGTTTCTGTGAAGTTGTATAAATACTTATCTCAAAGTGTGTGTGGTGTGTCAGCTACCTGGCAGGGACACAAAGCTCTGGTGGGACAGAGAGGGAACTGGAGGTTAGCTTGCCAGCTAGGCTGAGATCTGGACCCTATAGCTGTGCCAGTGGGGAGTCTTACTGGGGACCTGGGGAGCAAGGGAGCAACCAGCCCCAGACTGACTGTGATCTCTGTGTGGACTTAAGGGAAATTTTACTTTGCTGTGTATATTTGTTATCATTTCCTCTTATATGACCCTGGTGTTAGTGGTAAGGATTGAGGCTCCTTGATTGCTGGGCCAGGGCACAGCCGTCCATGATGTAACAGAATTAAGCATAATATTAAGTAATAAGATAACGTCTTACCAGAAAAGTACAGGGCAATAAGTGAAAGGAAGGGAAGAGATCAAAGACCATCATGGAAGTGTTGAATAGAGTAAACTGTAAAGTAATTATGACACGATGTGTCACTGTTAGAAGACTATAGAAGAGGGAGCAGATCAACAAAACTATTTAGAAAAGTAGATGTGATATAAGCAGCACACAGTATCAGAACAAACCAGGATCGACAGTACATTATTGTAAATAATAAACTAAATATATCAGGACATTCAGGATATGCAGATAAATATAAAAGAAAAGTACAAAATAAGCAATTAATTGATGAGAAAAAGGTTTTATAGACATTTGGGAAACAAATCAAAAGGAATAGAAACACCACAAAAAAGAAGAAATAGAGACATGTTGGGGGAATATTACTGTGGTACATAACAAAGGTGCTGAATAGATAGAAAAAGTATGTTTCTCCTCAAGGAAACACAGACCTGTTTAGTGGACATCCTCTATCAACAGGCATTCCAACAAAAAGAAGAAACTGTTGCCTAAGGGTAAAAAGGAACAAATTCCAAATTGGAAAATCTCCTTGGCATCAACAAGCAAATTAGGTCACTAGTGAAAACCTCCAAAGCCAATTATGAATTGAAACTAGCCTCTAAAACAAAGGGAAACCACAAAGCCTTGTTCACGTACATCAGGAACCTCCATGGCAAAATCTAGGTTTGCTCCAAATTAGTACTTAACAGTATCACTTACACTGATCCTGTTGACTTAGCCAACCTGCTAGTAGATAGGTTCAGTGCAGACTTCATCTCCCTGTCCCCCCCCATAGGCCTTTCTGACATCCTCAATACTTGTCCCACACTTTACATCTCTGTAGATCAAGTGTTAAAGGCCCTCTCCAAGGCAAAAAACACAGCTTCCATGGAACCTGATAGTATCCCAGGCTGTATTCTGCACCACCTCCGGCAAGAACTGGATTCTCCATTGAGCACCCTATTCAACTACAGCCTAAGTACAGGCTTCATTCCAGCAGAGTGGAGAACTACCATTGTCATCCCTTTGTACAAAGGTGGTGCCACTATTGACCCTGTAAATTATCACCCCATTAGCTTGACAAGTCTGAACTGTAAAGCCATTGAGCATATTATTATGGATCTTATAAACAAGGACATAGGCAATCTCCAAGCACTTGACCCCCACCCAGGACAGATCTTGCCTGTTGAACCTGGTTGACATCTTTGAGACTGTCACCAAGGCCCTGGATGAGGAAAAGTCAGTACAAACAGCTTACCTTGACTTGGCCAAGACCTTTGACACAATCCCCCACTCAGGCATCATCAAAAAGCTAACACAGCTTGGAGGAAATCCCTATCTCATCAGGTGGGTGGACAACTGGCTCACCAAAAGGACCCTCAAGCTCAAAATAGACACCTCTACCTCCGATAGCAGACCTGTCACTAGTGGAATTCCCCAGAAATCTGTCCTGGGACCCCTACTGTTTGGCATCTACTTCTCAGGGGTGCTGGTAAAGACAAAAGGCCTGTGGCTGACCAAGTTTGTGGATGACTGTAAGTTGGGTGCTGTCTTGACTGCAAAAATAGAAACGAACATCCAGCACAATGCAATTCCACAAAATGTTATTCTTGTATGCAGTAAAGTGCTTTCATCCCCTGGTGTGGGGACTTCTTCAGAACTACCTTATAATGCCTACACCAACCTTGTTATATAAATACCACACCCTAATTAAAATAAATTGTCAATTAAACAAGCCTAACACTAAAATTCAAAAAAAACTTATATTTATAATAAATTGGAATACAACATTTAATCATACCTTAATTTTGTAATTAAACATATTAAAAACAACACAGATGTTAAAAAACTCATTTATCTTTAACCTAAAATATTCTTAATTTTAAGCAAACTGGTTATGCTAACATTTTCATTAATCCCTGGATATTTTGTTGCGTTTAACCACAACTGCCATTTTACTTCACACACATCCAAATATACATCTAACACTCTACCTTGTATGTCTTGAACTACTTACTGCAAGACCAAAAACTTGAATACATTTTCCATCCACACTACGTCGAAAACTGGGATTTTTAACCCTTTGTGGATCTTTGGTTTACCAAAACTATTTGGTACCATCGGGTGCTCATTTTTCAAGTAATCATGTTCTGTTTCATTAATCTGGCCTTGCATTACCATATCATCTAGTAATATATCTTTCGTTCTGTATGATATATTAATGTAATTTATGGAGCTATCATACTATGTTTCATCCATTAATAATTTACTCATACTATTAGAATAATCTCCACTGTCCATGATTACTATCCCATTACCTTTATCAGGTTTCATGCACCGAATATTTCCATCGTTAACTATATCAAATAACTTTTTTTCTTCGTCACTTAAGTTGTCATTATCCTTATCCCCATTTCAGCTAAACACTTCCCTTATATCAATCTCACACATCTTTTCAAAAACACTTATCAAATTATACAATGGCAGATTAAAGGTACTCGGTTTTCTCAAAGTCAACAATAAGTCATGTTTTGCTTCATTAAACCATACTTTTAAATTCAATTTCCGTGTATACATTTTTAAATCTATCAGGTTTTCCACCATTTTTCCCCTTCTACTAGGCACAAAACCAAATCCCTTAGCCAACAAGTTTGCATGTGTTGTATTTATACTTTTGCTGAGTAATTATAAATTTTAAAATCACCCAAATCATTGCACACCATCACTGGCATGCCACTTGTATCACAAACATCATTTTCAGTCTCCAAAGTTTGACCACTGTTAAGCTTTGCATGCTTTGAACAGCCTCACTACCAATGAACTCCTTCACTGGATGGAGTCTATTCCGGCACACACACTGAAAGGTTGCACATCTTACAGCTACTAATAGGGTACAAGTGTAGTAGTGGCATTCACAGAATGTGGTATTCATTTTATTGGGGGTAGGAGTGGGCAAGCATGGCAATTCATTCCCAGTGTCTGTGACCTAGCCCTGCTAGGTATAAGCATAATGCTTACTGGAATTGTATTAACTCACTATACTCTGGGCATGCCAGTTGATATCTCCTGAGAATTGTAGGATCATCCCTTTTCCTGCACTTCTTGTACTTCTAGAACTATTTTCACTGCAACAAGCACTGCTATTTTTCCTTCACTAAATTGGCTGCTTGAGATCTCAGATGTGGTGGCTGGGGAATTACCTGGCAGAGCTGGGGGAATAATTTGACTCAGCATTCCTGAAAGCAACAATATTTGTGTGAGAAAGGCAATTTTATTTATATTGCAAGTATTTTTTTTTCACAAACTGACCAGATTGGTTGGTGTAGAGTACAGGTAACAGACAGATATTAAAAACGAAAACAAAACAATAGAAAAGTTATTACTTCACAATAAAACAGACCAAACATTTTTAGGCTGATGCATCATAAGGTATTTATGCCTTAATAATGTCAATGTTATAAGCAAATGGATGTTCTATACATTAGACTGCCCAGAAGCATGTTAGAAAAATTATCAAGGGCCAGCCCCTTGGGAGTTGCAAATCACATAATAAACATTTCTAGGAAATGTCCTACTTTCCTCCAAAATACAAAGAAACAAACAACACTCTTAAAAATGACAAATATATATATTATTAATAAAGTCAACTAAAACCCAATATGAACCCAGTGCAAAAATACCCTCTGCAGTAGGTATTACAGGGAAACAATGCATTTTCTATGGATGGACAGGCCTTCTGCCTGTAGCATTAGACCTCAAAACAAGCTGGAGTAGTCTGTTATTTCCCTATAATGCCCATCCTGTTGGGCATTTCTGCTTACATATATTACCATCCCTATAAATGCTGTTTTTAAGGTACTGCTAGTGCAGTACACAATTAACATTTATTCAGATCATGAACAGTTTGCATCTACAATTATAAACCAAACAGTATTCACAGTCCTCTTTCTAAAAGGTAAAAGTCATTAAATTGTAATCTTTGTAATGCTGATAAAATTATAATATTTCAGTTCACACAAGACTGTGGAATATTCATAGATCTTTTTAAACTACAGATTTTTATGAGATACTGTATTATTACATGAATACAAGAAATATGACCGTCAATAAATTAACATTACAGTGCTAGAATCCCAAATATAGTCAGCCTTGGTTTACAGTTGCCTCATTAATAAAGATATAGGCAGCTACGGTATGCTTCTTCTTTATGTATATTGCCCACATAATGCCTGGTGCATACAGTTGTTGGTTGGCATGTGCTTTAGTGGTAAAAGTTTATGTATCTAGGCTTTAAGGTCCAGGGTTCAGTCCTGACATTCAGATAATGAATATCTATGTGTGCGTGAATGTGTGTATGTGTAGTTTGCATGTACTCCTTGTTTACATATGTATCTTCCCTATTTGTTTCCTACACACCTCTGGATAACACTCTAGTTAAAGCATTCTTTCTCCAACACATGCTTTATCGCATTAACTTTGCAGGGAAGCAGGAGAATCTCGATAACAATAGGCTACTTCAAATTACCTGCATATACTGCTTTTACCATTCTTTTGGGGCTTGGGTCATGGCTGATAACGGTTTGCAAGAAAGGACTTTGCTTATCTAATTAATAAAATAATGCATTAAGTTAAAAATTGATGTGTGTCATAAAGTAAATGACACAATAAGAAAAGTAGGACTTGAAATATACTTTATGAATAAACGGGCAACTTACTTATTTTTTTATTCTTAAGGAAGATGCAAATTTCAATGAAAGACCTCCTGAACTAGTCAAAGCACAGAGGGACAAACCTTGATCTGATAAAGCCAGCTTCTTAAACTTTGTTTGACTAAAGGTGGGGAAGTATATGGTGAACCTTTTTAATTTCCACTTCCATAACCTTATAACCAAATATAGCAAAAGGTAAAGCTGTAGCACCTTGGGAACTTTGTCTTTAAGTAAGGAGAGAAACAGCCTCTACAAAATGTATTTTTTAAAGTTCCAGCAACATTGTATAATTCCAGCAATAATTAGCTGAAAGATAACTGACCTTTTGCTGATAAATAGCGAACACAGCTATTGGAGCAGGAAAAAATGTTAATGTTCAGAAATGCATCCTTTTTTGCTAAATAGTAGTACAGTGTTTTTCACTTCTAAAATGCATTTTTTTCATTAACAGACCTTTGGTGCAGGATAAAGTGCCTACGTGTATCACTGGTTATGCAAGATGAAAAAGGGTCCTGAGTGTTGGAATACTGGTGGAGGAAGGGAGGTTTAAGCAATGATTAAGTTACTTTTCATGGAGGCAAGATATGGGATGTCTTATTACAGCTCACCCCCTTGCCAAGATGGAGTTAGACTGAGGACAAAAGGTAGACAGAGGGAAGGACACACACACAGACACTTATACAGTGATGTACAGCTGCAAGTGTTTACCTTAGCTTCCCCATTATGTATACCTACCTTAACTTACCCATAATATGTGCAGCCACTTACAGTTCTCTGAGGTTTCAATTTTGAGTCACACCCAAACTCTTCTGCCGCACTGGGCTCACCTTACATCCTCAGGAGGGTAATCTGTGAAGACAGTAACTAAACCATGATGGGCAAGACTTCCATGACACTGAGGCCATCACTTAGGGAGAAGCAGCAAATCTCATATCGCTGGCTATGCTTGACTTTTTTCCTTTGTTCTTTTTTATACTGTAGTGGGTATATAACTAATGTTGATTTCAATTTGTATTTTAATAGCTGCATATCCTATAGAAGCATAGAGAGGCATTCTTTGTAGAGATTTAATTCTGGAAGTCATGAAAGCTAAGATGTCATATGCTAATTAGACAACTCCTATTCTCCACCTTTTTTTCTTACAATATTTTATTTGCATTACTGCTGTGGTTCCTATATCAGGAAATATTGGTATCAAGACAGAACTCAAACGGAGATACCAACACGCGTTATGTCCCTTTTGATATACTACATGCTGGTATGGGTCTAAGTTTCAAAATGAAAAAATCATACTACTTACACATTTAAATATCAGGGCATATTTGGGATTTTAGTTTTTAATTAGAAGTCAGTGAATAATTTAGAATGACTATATTCGTTATGGTTTGCCAAAATTAGACTAGGTTGTTGTGAGTGACCCCACAGCCAGTCTGCAAATTGCTGTGGAACTTGCAGCCAGCTGGAAGTATATAGGTGCAAATTTAAATGTTATCTGAGGCAACATCTTTAATAACCAACATGTAGTCAACAAAAATTACACTGGTCATTTTGATGTCATCTTGTAAAAGTTTTTTTTTTTTTGTAATTTAACTTATCATTAGCAGAATTAATAAGTACCATTTTGGAGGCAAATACTGATTAAGAGGTATGTGCATTGCATATAGTAGCTTTTCTCTAACCTCAGTGTGCAATGAGTTTAACACCACTTTTTATATTATATGTCATATAAAGACTTCTGTGGTGTTATTTTAAGTTGTTATGTCTTTGTTTTTGACTCTTACTGCTCACTATTATGTTTTTCTTGAAGTCTCCCTCAGGACTGAGTGACCAGTCTGTTCACTCAAGTTGTACTATCTGGGTTCTTGTCCAGTCAGTCAGACCAGAAAAATCTCCCCACAGAACAATGGGGGTACTAGATGTTGTTGAATCAACCAACAGGAGCTGGTCTCACTTCTTTCTTCAGTAAGTAAAGAAGGAAGATCAAGAGAGACAAAATGACTACACTGACAAGACATTTCTGTGCTGACAACTGCAGCATTTCTTCAACACAGAGTATACACTGAAAGACAATACCATTAATATAAACAAGACATGTTTGAATGTAGTATAACTAGTTTTAATGTACTTTTTGTATTATTTAGGGATAAATGAATAATATAGAACAAAACTCTTTAAAATAATGGTTTAAATGATATATTTATCTATGCACAGTTTCCATGTGTATATTATGTTGAGATGTGTTTGGTTAATGCTGTGACGGGCAGATAGACATTTAGGTAAAAATTCCTCCTTCTGAAATACAAATTATGCAAAGTTAATTTGACCTGTACAACCTGTACGGAGTTACTTTTTGTGGGCTGGGAATTTTTATTAGTTGTTTTTAGTATCCTGTGAAGAAAAAGAAAAATATATATTTGACCTTTTTCATTTTGGCCATCTGTTGTCTTGAATAGTCATTTCATTTACTGGCCATTTCATATAGAAACACAAGAAACTGTTGCATATTTAGATTTGAAATAGCACAGTGGGGATATTCTATTGCTATTTAAGACCAAAAATATTGCATTATTAATATTAAAGAATATATTGTAGTTATATTATATGCACTGTTTCTGTACAATAATGGCTAATTTAGTTTTTCATATAAAGTATGGAGAAGCAGTCGTAACATTACCACTGACAATAGATGAATTTTCCACTTTTACATGAAATGGATACTCCAGATGTTTAGAATATCACTCCATTGCTAACTCCATTGAAGAAATAACTATTTCAGTTATCCTTCCATCTTAATAGCCTGTAAATTGGGATGGCTCGCTATTTCAGTTGTCATGAATATAATATACTGAGGTATTCTGGACACAAAAGTAGAAAGCCAATACAAAACAATGCCGATTGTTCCCAGCATTCTGCACTTTAACAAAATGATGTGGCATTTTTCCGTTTAGAAGACTGTGCACATCCAATTGTTTACATAAATGTTGCCACCAAAGCATTATATAATAAACTGCAAGATAGTTATAACTATACATCATGCAACATTTTACCATATACTCTGCATTTAAACATAGAAATGGAGAATACATTTTTAGATGTATGCTATATAATTGCATAAGGTTATGTGCACATGGGATGAGTGTAGCAGCAGATAAAGTTCATAGGTGAGACTCATATCCTGCTTCACACTGGAAGTTTACAATAGGCATCCTGGCACAAAATTCGGAACTTATATGTCAATGATGGCAGCGCGGCGCAGGCAGAGAGGTGCTTCTGCTGGGATGGTATCCTGGCGGATTTCATTTCCATCTAGTCTGAGGACCCGGATCCTGGAGAAATTCATGATGTCAATCACCTTGCAGAAGCTGGTGAGAGAGAACTCTGCAAATAAGAACAAAGACAGCTCAGAGGAACATGGTAGTACTAGTTCACAATGCACAAATAATTTGCTATATATTTTTTGTTTTTGACAGAAAAAAAATCTTAATCCATATAAGAACTGTTTGTCCCTTTTGGAAGCTTTCAAATAATACATTTGAGCTCTAGTAATATACAGATACATATTTCTGAGGATAATAATACAACATTCTTATCAATTTTCACATCTAAATGTGACTTTTTATGAGAAGTATAAACAATAATAAAAAAGACAACACTTGGAAAATGAGTAGTTTAAGGAATATTTTTTTTCACCGAAACAAACAGATACTTATGTATATTTGTATACATGCATCAATTTAGTAATTTAGTATTTAATAAATGGGTAGAACCCACTGAGCTCAGGGTCCTTTATCAGAAGAGATCTACAAGCCATAGACTCACAACATGGTATGAAAACAGTTATGAGAAAAACAAAAACAATTTCTAAACCAAGTGACTATGTACAGTTAGAGAAACAGCCCTCACAAATTAGACTAAGTTAAATACACTAATTGCAAGTGTAACTGGTAGTTAATCTAAATTTATCTGCCTAGAGAGTAAACCAAAATATAGCATTATGATGAAATAACTAGCTTCCAGTCATTGATTGAGCCACTCTCCTTCTGGACTCCCTTTTCATCAAGTTGTGATGCAGCAATCACTGTCCACCACCTAAAACAAATCTTATTTATAATCTAATGCTTATCTTCTCCTTTCTTTCACTGTTGAAATTCCCACCATATTAGGTAAGAAAGCATTCTCACAATTGGCAGCTACAACTTGGAACCAGATACTAAACGATTATCCAATTTTCAGGTAAAGTTCCACAAACAACTTACAAAAATGAAGGTACTTGTTTTGACAATGGATGAACTAATTCACTCTTAGCACTCATACCAAAGATAACACAATATGTTTCAATACAGGTATACACTACAGTATATAATTAGCCTTCTAGTACATGTGTGATTAGTTTATGAACTACACATTTGCTTAATGTGTGTGCTTCAAATACGTTTTTTTTTATGTACCCTGATGTGCTGTTTATACTTTGCTTTTTCTGTGTCCGTGACTCTCTCTTCCTGAGTACCTGTCAAAATTCTGTGGACAAAGGATGGAATTCATAACTTGTATGCTGCACAAAGCTGTGTCAGTGGCTTGGCAGAGCATGTAAGGCCAAGGGGATGGTGATTCATAATAGCCTCATTAGTCAGTACTGCAGATTTTCCCTGCTGAGTAGAGAAGGTTATCAAGCAGCATATAAGTACTTTTGTTTTTGGGTATGATCCATGCCAACTATGCCCTTGAGCATCTTGGAACATTTCTCTGCAAGTTTTCTTGTGTAGTATAATGATTCGCATAGTGATTGATTGACCTTCATACAGCAAAATATCCATACACAGCAGTGCACAGAATGTGTTAATGTACATTGGAATTAGCTGTTCTGCAGCCATGCATTCCAAAGTGAGAATCTGAGCAGGCCAATGTGAAGTAGTTGTACTCTTTTCAGATTGCCAGTCCAAGTTAGTAGTGCAGTACATTGTGTGAGTGAGTGACTAACTGAATGGGTATGTGTGGCTGTCTGTATATGGATACTGGGACAGAGTCTGAGCAGTTAGTGTGAGTGCATGTGCTTAACAATTTATTGTGATAATATTTATGTGCCCAAGTGTGTGTGTGTGTGTGTGTGTGTGTGTGTGTGTGTGTGTGTGTGTG
The DNA here is from genome assembly GCF_019279795.1 of Protopterus annectens. Lineage (NCBI taxonomy): Eukaryota > Metazoa > Chordata > Ceratodontiformes > Protopteridae > Protopterus > Protopterus annectens. The sequence goes on along the minus strand of NC_056739.1, from coordinate 377,999,671 downwards.
TGTGTGTGTCTGTGTGTGTGAGATGACTGTTGCCTGATGTAACCTGTGGCTACTGTGGATGAAGAGGCTGCAGATGCAGAGCACACTGGCAATAGATATGCGTATATTTGTCTAAGTGTGTGTGTGTGTTTTTGTGCTCCTATGTGTTCACATATGTATGTCTGCGTGTATCTTTAAGGGGGTGTGTATATGTGCCTGTTTGTTTACGTTTCGGTTTCAGTGCTACTTACTTGTGCAGAATGGTAGGACACTTGGCTGAGCAGTCGTGTAACTGCTTAATTGAGCAATTCAGTCATACAAATTATCTGCTAGTGATATTAAGTACCATGCAGGCTTAGCACGATTGTGAATCACATTAAGTTGGAGTAACGCATCTTGCTTTACCAAAGCAACATGAGTTGCACTGCTACATGTATATCTACAAATTTTACCTCCATACCTGTGATCCCCAGAACAATAGACATGAAAGTGCCAAGGTGGAGCTGTGGCACTAGAAGTGTAGCCCCCTTTTCAAGGAAAAAATTATCTCACCATTATACTTGTCAAGAACCACAGAGGGGTAAAGTCCCTTTGCAAAAAAAAAAAAAAAAAAAAAAAAAAAAAAACTTTAAAATTGTACCAGTGGGTTGCAGAGTTCTCTTTTTGTTTGAATCACAGATTATTTTTCAAAGTGCCAGGAATGTAGGATTAGATCTCATCATTCTGACAGGGAAACCTCATATTTGCTAAACTTAGTGCCAGTCTTTTGCTTTTGTATTGTATGTGCCTGTATTAATTGAATTAATCCTTCTTGGAATAGTGTTTAGATTATTTCATGATTTCTCACTGATTCATGTGCAGGAGTGTACCAGTTTGCTTCTGGGAGATTAAAATCTCCCACCAATACAACCATCTTATTCTGTTCCCAGGACCTTATCAATTCATACCCATTATTATCCTGTCTTTCAACATCTGGTTTTGATATACTGGATCTATCCACTGACTTTCACTAATTTTTACCAAATGTCCTGCTACTATGCAAACTTTAATGTTCTTCCAGATTCCTGTCTTGCACAGATGTCCCACCTGGACAGAGTTGAAGTCCATCCATTACAAAGAAGTTCCGTCTTTACCCTGCTTTCCTCATTATCACAATGTTAAGATCCCTGCTCTTCAGACCACACCTTGTAGTCCTATGTCTTACCCTTTCTTGCTGTGCTAACACTGTGCACCAGTAGCACCAGTAGCACAGATGAAAAAGCTGCTGCACCTCCTTACTCTTTCAAGTCCTGGCATCTTCCTGGGCCTCTTTTTTAGTTCCAAGTCACTGGAATTCACCTACACTTTTGACATATCTGTACCCACTATCTTCCATGACAATTCTACTCGCTTCCTGTACTGTCACACATAACCTTGGTCCTGGCTCACTTTTCATCACCATTTTTCGAGATTATTCCAGCTTACCTTCTAACATAACATTCCTTGTCCTCAAGACTCAGATCATTAGGACTCCTCTCTTCTCTTCTCTTCAATTTCAAACTATTGTTCAAACTATGTCCCGAGTGAGCGTGACCATAACCGGTTACATTACCTTACTCTAGTTTACTAGTCTCATACTAACATTTGGTTATTGACAAACACACTCCTCCCATAACAAGTTCAAAAGCCTAACCCTGGATCTTCTCCAAGATGCATAACAACACAAGAATATTCTCATCTCACCTCCGTATTAACCTTTTAGACTATCTCACAATGATATCCCCACCTTTTTCTTAGATCATGACCTCATTCAAATGATCACAAACCCCACCAGATCCAGTTTATGTCAAATATCCGCAACCAATATGACCTAGATATTAAACATGTACCTAATAAAATCTCTGCTATTAAAAATCTTGCATCATTCCTAAATCTCTGTAATTAGAAATCTTGCATCATTCCTAAGAAACTAATCAACAAGTCCTTTCATTTCTCCATTCTTCCCGGTGAGTTTTCTCCTAAACTAATCATATTTCAGCACAAGCCTACCCCTCCAAAAAAAACACTCTAAAACAAAACTTTGAAAAAAAATGACAGGACTCCTATGTTTCAGATTACAGACCCCTGCATAGCTGCCTCATTTAACAATTACTTTCCCTCAAGGAAAATAAAACAAAATACATTTCCTGTTATCTGTATACTTTTCAAATACAATCAAAACTGTATTACTAATGAATTAAAAGCCTTATATTAAACTACAGATGCAGCCTGTACAAAACAGCCTGTATAAAAGAGAAAACATATTCATGTACTGAAAACAAAAACAGAATTTAGACTCATTGAAATGTATCCAAAAATGTTGTGAGACTTTGCAAAGCTACCCATTTAGAGAACAAAAATAATTAACAACTTTTCAAAAATAATAAGTAAATAAATAAATGAATACATAAATAAGTTATATTAAAAAACTAGGTGCATTTGGATGCTAGTCAACAACATTATTGCACAATTTACTACCTCATAAAATATTGAAGATGGAGCTACAACTGCATTCTCAAGCACCCTTTTTTCTCTTATTTCCTACAGGAATTCACTAACCTCCCAACACTTCATTACCCTTCTTTACTCTTCTATCCAAGTGTAGGTATGACTCTGTTGATACTTCTTCAAGGGCTATGGCAACTGGTACTGTTTTGATGGGGTTTGCACAGCTGCATTCTCAGAACCTTCCAGATGATGATAAAAATGAGATTTTAAATTCTTCCTGGGATAGAGATTTAGTGTTAGGCTCTACTGTTGCAGAGATCATCAAAACGTATGATGAAAGGGGCAAACTGATCCAGTGAAACTCTAAGATTTTTCAGCCCTCCTTTTCCAAATTTCCCAATGGACTTTCTATCTCCTTTTCCAGTTTTGTCAAAAAGCAGAATAAACAGTCTCAACAAAATACAGGTAAGCAGACGCTTAAGAAGAAATGGTAAGGAGATTCCAAACAGAATTGTCAAAGCTCCCAAAACAAAGGGCAGCCCAAAAAGTCTGAATGACTGTTCAAGCAAGAGACCTTGTTAACCCCTCCCACCCTGGCTGCTTTTTTCTTCCAGAAAGTATGAATCTTCGTTTTTATTTCCTCTTTGGCAACAGATAGTTTCAGATAAATGGGTACAAAAATCATTTTTCAAAGTTACAGATGGCAGTGGGAGGAAATTCCTTCTTTCCAAAGGGTCATTCTTCATCCTCCAGATCAGACTGTCTTGTTTCCACCATTTCGTCATCACATGCCATCCTTAGCAGTGATAGAAACAGTCTATCCTTCCCAGATGAGGAACAACTTTTATTCAAGGATGTTCCTAGTGTGAAAGAAAATGCATTTCTTGGACACCAGTTATGGATCTTGCTTTCCTAAACCTGTTTGTGATAGTGCCCAAATTCAAAATTATGCTACTTTGCAACCTCTTACCTCTTCGTCTTCTTGCAAGTTTCCAGACAGCACTACACTTAAAAGATACTTATCATCACATCCTTATTCATCCAGACTTCTGATGTTTCTTAAGGTTTTGTGTGTCTGGATCACATTATCAGTTCTCTGCCTTACCCTTTGGGCTATCCACTGCATCAGTTTTGTTTACAAAGTGTCTAGCTCCAGTTATAGCTCATTGCAGGCTACTGGGTATCTACATTTTTCCACACATAGAGGAATATTTCACTTGGGTAATAGATCTCTTATATCATCATCAACCCCATTCTTCCAATTTTCTACATGGGGTCTCTATTCAATGTTTTTCTCCTGCCTTTTTCAGCACTCATGCCTGACTGTGGCAGGTCATCCACCTCTTTGCTGGATGTCTTTCTTTCCTCTTGCCTTCTTCAAGTCTGTCTCAAATATTCTTCAACAGATTGCCTTCTGCTTTTTTGCACATATGTCTAAACCACAGTAATTTGTTGTCTTTGACATTTTTTGCAATTGGAACTCCTTTAGCTTCTACTCTTATGCCCTTGTTTCTTCATCTGTCCCATAGGATGCACCTTACCGCTATTCTCAGGCATTTCATCTCCACTATTTCCAGCTTCCTCAACAACTCTCCCTTTACTGACCTGGTTTTACTACTTTACAGTAGCATTGGTTGCACCACTGTTTTGTACACTTTACTTTTCAACTTTGTTGGCATTCTTCTGTCTTGTACTATACCTGACACTCTGTGTCAGTTGGCTGTAGCCCCTCTGATTCTAGCTTTTACCTCCTCATTCAGACTTCCCTTCTCCTCAACCACCCCTCTCAGATACTTGAAGCTGTTATCCTGTTCCACTGTTTCCCTTCTATCTCAATTCTCAGCTTTTTCTGAACTCCACCATTTATGCTATTACAACTGTCTTATCTGTACTCAATTTCATCCCGTGTCTTTAGTTTTGCATTCCATTCTCCCATCCTTTGCTGAAGTTTTTTCTTAGACTCTGCCTGTAATGCTACATCATCTGCATACCAAAACTTTGTTGATCTGTCCAACCCAAATCTGTTTGCTAATGTAGTCCCTCACTGGTATGAACAGCAGTGGGCTCAGAGCTGAACTCTGGTGCAAACCCACTCCCACTGGGAACCCCTGTGTGAGACTGATCACTGTTTATAATTGAGTCATTGGTCCTTGTACATAGCTTGAATTAATTCTACCAGTGTTTCTGGGACTTCAAACCACCACAGGACTGCCTAAATCAGCCTTCTTAGGACAGTGTCATGTAGTTTCTCCAAGTCTAGGAATGTCCGGTTGGACTCTTTCCACATCTCTAGCTTCTTCTCAACTATCTGTCTTACTGCAAACATTGGGTCAGTTGAGCTGCATCCTGATCTTATTCCTAACTGCTCATCTCTCATCTTGCTTTCTGCTACTTTTCATAGTTGTGTATCAATCACGCTCTCCAGAACTTTCACAAAATGACAGGAGTTTGATACCTCTGTACTGCCCACAGTTGTGAATGTCCCCTTTGTTCTTGATCACTGGCATTAGTATGCTTATTCTCCAGTTATCTGGGATCCATCTTTCTCTCTGTACTGCTATTAGTACCCTCAGGAGCCATTTCTCCCCTGTCTTACCCAGCATCTTTATCAAATCTGCTGTGACCTCATCTGAGCCTGCTGCTTACCCGACTTCATTTTCCTTAGTGCTGGTCTGCAGACACTTAAATAGATAGGGGGGCAAGAAACAATGCAGGGGGTGTGTGACAGGTTCTGACACACACCCCATGCATTGTAAAAGTACTGTACGGCCATAGCCGCCAACTGTACAGGTTTCTGCAGAATGGCCAGATGCCTGTCTCACATACTTCTCAACTTCCTAGAGCAATAAAGCCATACAAAGCCATAAATAATGGGGGGTCAAAGGCACAAAAATAGGGACACTTTCTAAATATTGCACTGACAAACCTGGAAAGTTGATAGGATAAATGGTTTGCAGTAGCACAGACTTCCTGAAGGGTATGAAGACTGAAACACATATGTCTGCTATCTGAAAGTGCCGTATGGTCATAGCAGTCAACTGTACAGGTTTCTGTAGAATGCCGAGATGCCTGCCTCACATACCTCTCAACCTCCTAGAGCAAGAAAGGTGCATAAAGCCATAAATAATGGGGGGATAAAGACACAAAAATAGGGACACTCTTTAAATATTGCACTGACAAACCCAGAAAGTTGATAGAATAAAAGATTTGCAGTAGCATGGACTTCCTGAAGGGTAGACAATCTGAAATCCAAATGTTTGTCAGTATGTTCTAATTTAAATCCAGAGTTATTTGCCAGTGATTTGCTAGAAAACCACAGTCACACTTCCTGACTTTGTAAGACCAATAATTAAAATCTGTCCCTATGTGTCCTTTTACAATTTCCCTTACTGTGACTAACACAAAGTACAGATACATGTAAATAAACTGGGTTTATGAATTTATATATTTTTTCAATTCTAAGGTATGTTTAAGCATAGCTGAGTGGGTGTGCATGTTATGGCCCTCTGTTCAGCATTGCTGAAACATCCCATAGGAGATAAATAAAACTATACAGCTGAAATCCACATGCCGAGATATGGTAGTGGTTAAAGTCCCGGCTTTGCATGCAGGTGTTCACGGCTTGAGTACCAAGACAGGCACTTTATTTTTACATCGGAAAGCAGTGTTAAACTTATTATTTTAATTTTAAATTATGTAATAATTGATATTTGTCAACCAGGGTACTGGAGCTGGTCAGAAAATGTGAGTGCATATAACATGTGAAATCACCCATGTATACACAAGTGTCTCATAACAGTATAGTCACACCTCATGGTAATGTAATGAAAGCACATAGAGGGATGTAATGTAAAAGTAAATCATATACATCTACTAATATGTCAGTAATGATTAATGAAGTCATTATCTTAATATTTTTCCTAAATGAAAATTGAGCAATGGTTAGCAGTGCTCAGCTATGCTTAGTCAGTTTAAGCATTGCTTAAATGTGAATGCTAAGCAGCAGTCAGCTCAGCTAAATGGATTTGCGCACTCTTAAGCAATGCTCAGCATTTACCCCTTTACGCACTGTTCAAACCAGCTTAGCAGGTTTCTGTGTTGCTAAGCTGTGCTCAGCATTTTTGAAATGGTCCAGTGAAGGCACAGGGTGGGAATATGGTCTTATTTAAACCGTGCAGGTGAGAATACAGCCATAACCTGTTTAGTTTGATCTCTGCAGGGACATGTCTGGCATTGGAGAGGGAGTGCACTTTTGGATGCAGTGCTGGGGCATCCTGGAGTCCAGGGTCATGGCTGGACACCTCAAAGAACATCATGATGACTGCTGCAGGGCCAGTACCAGGGCACTCAGTACAAAGCTATTTTATTTGGACTTGATCACTTTTATTCTGCTATTTCTCTTTTTTTTTCCCTTCCCATTTATGCCCCTTTTAAGTCTTGAGGTGCACCATGCAAAATCGGTTCCCAAATATAAACAGTCCTGCTATTTTTTTTATTTTATTTTTTGGTATTGTTCTAGATGTGGTGCATGCCGCACAAACCCGTTTAGCTAAAGTAAACACTTTGCAGTAGAAATGGCCCTCTCCTGGACATGAACACACTCTTCATTTCATGGACTAAGTCAATGCAGCCTCAGACACACCCACTTGCTTAGCTGTGCTTAGCCTAGCTGAAATGGGAGCTGTGGAGCTTCAATGTGCTTACACCAATCATGACACACACCCTTTTCATGTCAGCTGGTTCTCCTGCTTAAGCTGTAGAATTATAGTTCATACATGGTTAGGTGCAGCCAAAGAATGGTCTCCCATTTAGTGATTCAGTAAATGTTTCTCATTTGCATACCCCACTGCCTTAGTCCATAGTTACACCTCTACGACACAGCCTTCCTCCTTAGCAACTAGTGTTACCTGTTATTGTTTTGATTCTGCATGCCATAGACTATAATGGCAAAATGCATATTTCACTTAAAATAGTTTTTTCACATTTTATTTCCATTTTCATCACGATCCACTTTGCATGCCACTGCTTTATGCTTAAGCAGCCAAAATTGGCCAAAAAAAACCTTTTATTTTTATAATTTTGCAACTCTTTTCCATGCCAATGGCCATATTTCTGTCCATTGGCATGCCTAATGATTACAATACATGCTTTACTTTGAGCTGTCATGCCCCCATTTATTTTTTTGCAGAAATGTATTTGGCTAGTAGTCGAATACATTTCTGCAGCAGACATTATTCTGTCACAGATGCCTGCCTGCTTACTGAATCACCATTTGCATGGTTTTCACAAGCAAATGATGTAATTAGCATTATTCAGTAATGTCCATGCCAGAATAGTGCAGTCAGGCTCATGCACGCCCCCAGCATGGTTTACTGAATCACACAGGCTCCGAACTCTGGGCCGTACCATTATTCGGACATGGGATTTTAGTTTACTGAATCTTGGGGATGGTTTCAAAATAGTGGTAGCACCCCTGCAGTACTGGGCTTCAATGCTAGCCAATCTTTCAGACCTAGCCCTGAAAATGATTGTGTTGTTGCAGGGGATATGGCTATATTTCTAAGATGCCAAATCACGTCTAGACTCATATGGCAGGACAATGACTTTAAGGCTCCTCAATATCTTAATTTTTATCAATAAAAAAACATGCCACATCATAGCCAACTACCATACCTGCATCATGTCACCTACAACTAATAAGACATATCTAAACAATTAAAGTATATCCCCACTGAACCTAACAATATTCTACTGGGATATTTCAATTATCATTCTATTAATTGGGAAACGTACACAACCACAAATAAGTATGTGCATGCTTCCTAGATTTTATAAAATGTGATCTTTTTAGCCTAACTAGATCATGTTCTGACTACAGAATAAAAAATGTTGGATCTAATCCTCACTAGTTTAACCCCACTACATCTGTAGTTGCTTCAACATTGGACAAATGTGATCTTCACTCAGTAATAAATACTATGAGAATCAAACCTGATTTACCACCAGACCCTTCTGAATTTACAGACTATTCTAAAGCAATCCTATTACAGCCAGCTGATGAATTGATGAAATTTAATCACTCCTGTTCCTTGATGATCCCTTTTCACACATTGCTATTTTCACATACAGTTTATACCTTTACCTAAAAGCATGCTTTAAGGCATTGGCCCCTTTCACAGGCAAATAGAGTGCCAGTTTCATGAATAAACCCCTATGGTGGATCCCTTCTATAACCAAAGTATACAATAAGAGAAATACATTTTTGCTCGTATGAGCAGACATAAATACCTCAGCCTCTATAAGTCAACTCAACAGATTAACAAAGAACTCAAAAGCCAAATCAAATCCTTCAAAGTTAAATATGAACCCAAAATTGCCACTTATGTTCAGGAAACCACAAAGTCTTTTTTCAGCTGTTAGAAACCTTAAAAGCAATACCCAACAATGACTTAAGGTAATACATAGCAGCAACACATACTCATCCTTTGAAGATCTAACCAACATAGCAGCTAATAAATTTAACTCAAACTTTGCAGTATTATCATCCCCTAGCTTTCCCCTACAGTTTAGCATGCTTACAAATCCCCAACAGGTCACTTCAAAACCAGCCCTGATGGATCTGTGCAAAGCCAAACAGTAGCTCTATGGTCCAGACAATGTACCAGACTACCTTCTTGTCAGCACTAAGCACAGCCTTATAGACACACTCCCGAACTTATTCAGTCTCAGCTCTTCCAGTGGATTTATATCAGAGGTGTGTAGGACTACTGTAAACATTCCAGTGCACAAGGGAGGATCCACTACTGACCATAGTAACTACAGATCTATAAGTTTCATCATATATATATATATATATATATATATATATATATATATATATATATATATAAGAGTGGAGTGCATGATTATGAAGCTCATTACCATTGACAATGTCTTGTCCCTAACCAGTGTGGGATTGTTAAAGGTACACTCTGTCTCCTAATATTGGTGGACTTCTTCATATAAGTCTCTGATGCATGGGTTGTAGGCATACTGGTTTACAGTGCTTACCTTAACCTGGCCAAGGACTTTGATACCATCCCACATCTGTCTTTACTGAAAAGCTAGCCAGACTAAATTTATACCTCTATGTTACCTGCAGTATACTGAAGAGGCTTACTAACAGAAGCCAGCTGTTTAGCGTTGGAGACATGCTTTCATAGAAAATCTTCTTTACTAATGGTATCCCTCAGGGAACCATCTGTATGCCATTTCTTTAGACTGTTTAGCTTTCTGATGTCATGACTGATAAGGAGCTACTGCTGAACAAGTGTGTGGATGACTGTCATCTCAGAGCTGTCAAACTCTCCAGCTGACTTACAGATTCTGCAGGAGAGTCTAACACAAAAGAATGTGGTGCCTAGACCATAAGATAAATGCCAAGAAATGTAGTCTTGTTTTATTTGGTGGACATGGGCATTTGTGAACCTATCACACAGAAGGCACCCCTTTGAAAATTGACACAGTTGTTATGGACCTAGGTTCTTTCATTCACAGTAAACTATTCATTTACCAAGTGTCCAGTGCTGTTAGGAAATCCTTTAATCTCCCACACAGATTTCCATATTGATATCTTCTGGATCAAGAGTTACCTACTCTTTCTTCTTATCCCTTATCCCTCATCAGGCCCATAACAGAATGTAGTGCCACTTTCAGTATGCAGTTGTTTAAACCTATGACTCAGCTTGAAACATTACAACATTTCCTCACTATGAGCATAAATTGTATGTCTTCTTTGTGCTACACAGACTGCTTTAAAGCACTTACTTTCTCTCTTTCTCCACTTTATTTCCTACAGAATCTTGAAGGAGGGTGTCTTCGTCTACAAAGCCTTCAATGATACAGTCCTATATGACTTCCTACACATCTGCAAAGCAAGCAACACCTTAAACACCTGCTCACAGGAACCAGACTTCATCCACAGTATAAACCTCTCTGTCTCTCAAAGCATCACACTTTCAAGTAACAGACTTTTCTTAGATATTAAATAATGTAATTCCTCGACCCTCGTTAAGTGCAACCTAGGTGAAGCATGAGAAATCATAAATTCATCTTGGTCTTTCCCCCAGTATCTCATTGAAATGAGAGCAAATTAGGTAGCAGTTCCTCATGTTGTAGGGTACTGATGAAATGGGACCTTGAGAGTATGTTACAAATCATCCACATGATCAACAGTCTAGTATGACCTTATGAAAAAAAGGAATTAATAATACCATAGTTCTATACTGCTGAAATTAATTAAAAAATTGATTTTTAAGGAGGGTTTCTCAGAAATGGAAACTAAAATGGATTTTTCCAGAATGCACAACCTGTGTGGAAGAACAGTAAAACTGGAGTGAAAAGGATCCCTGGGTATATCATTCACCATTATGAAGGTTGTAAGTATGCCCCAACATCCCCTTAATTTAGATATTCTTCCTACAAGTCTGCTCAAATCATGGAGTAAGATTTTTTTATGCTCTGTCACTGAAACGTCATTTCCTTCTCCATCTTATGGGATCACTAACAAGCCACCTTTAAGATGGTCCCCAAATTCTTAATTAAATATCAACCTTCATACATGAAGTTCCACATAAGTTATGCTGAGACATGCTCTGAACTCCAGTGTATTATCTATCCTTCTTCTATCCAGATTCTTATCTACTTCTCTAGCTTTATCACCTTTTTCTCATACTGCTTTGCAGCACTAAGTGAACACACACACAGACCTTGCTTGTAAACCTTCACTTTGGGCCAGCACACTTATTTTAGCTTACCTGATTGCTGTACTGAAAGTACTGTTATTTCTGGTGGTGCACATGAAAATAAATGATTCTTAAACAGCGTATTTAATCATTATTTGTCTCTTAGTATGATTAAGCACTGATCATTTTCCTTACCCTCTGTTTGCAGTTTTCATGTTACATGTGGTGCTACTATCTTGACACGTCTCATCATTTTTGCTACATTACCCAACTTGAATATATTAGTTAAGGTATAGTGCTGTATTGTTTGATTGTTTGGCATTAATTCTTCAAGTGCATCACCTGGAATAAGACACTGATGTGGCTACAGATCTCTGTAAACTAACAAAATTTCTATACATACTTTGGAGCCATTATCATATACTGGTTATTCAGATTGAAAAATAATAGAAAATGCAAATACACCATCAGGTATCCATACTAGGGTGGAGTTCTGTTACATTATACCCCCCCCTTTATTATTCTGTACTTGTCTTTCTCTTATATTTAATTATAGCAAGAACTAAAGCAGTTCAGCTCATTTGAATTTTTTAGTGGAAGTATTAATTCATTTTACGCTATGTTTCTCACATTCAGTGAATCAGGTACCTCTAACTGGCCCATTTCCAACCAGACAGGAAAGGGCACCATATTCCAAAGGAACATTTCAAAAGTTACTTGGTACTGACGTTTCTAAAGCTCACTTGTTTTCAGCACCATCTGCTGGCAGACATGTCAGTTTATTAAGGACTTAAATATTTTCCTTCTGTATACAGACTCAGAGGTTCATAAGCTGAAGTGTACAGACAGGACTAAAACATCTGTTTCTGAGACTATCCTGTCAAGGAAAGTTAGAGCACTGATTAAGTATGTGCAAAAATATGAGTGCTTTTTTATTTCCATGACATGCACGTTTTTGTTAGCATTTTGCCTACAGGCTGGACTGCTTAACAGCACTTATGTGTAACATATTTCTAAGAGCAACGTAAGCCATTCGTCCATTAGTTAGTACCAGAAGGCATTTCTAAGTTAAAACATCTGTGAATATCAATCAATAGACTGAGACAGCTGTAATATTTACAAAGGACACTATGTTCAGAAACTGAAAAACATATATTTTGCTATATCTTGATGTCCTATGTTATCGTAATGCCCCAGCACCTCTAGCTATAGCAAAAAAAAATTATATGATCAGAGTAGACGTTGCTTTGATTTCATGTTTTTTGTGCATGTGTTTTCTATTTTTTTGACAGAGTACATTGCGTGCCCTGATAATATCAGAGAATGCACTACCTCCATGTTCAAGATCTTGCTTGCATTTATGCAGCATGACAGTACTCAGAATTACTGTTTAATAAGATGAGGTCTGGACACTGTAATTTTTCCAGTGACTCTGGTTTGTGTATTCATCATGTTTTAAAACACTAATCAGCTTTTTATTCCTTATCAACTACAGTATATTAAATAAGATTTTTTTAAACATAGTTAATGAGTGCAGGAACTCATGCTCATTTTGTTTTTTCCAGGCATTAGTAAGAACGTTTTCACTCTGGGATTATACAGGTTCACTGCTGTGCATTCCCAAACATTTAGTAGGTTATAGCTTCAGAGAGCGAGAGAGAGAGAGAAGAAAGCTGTGAATGACATCCCAGTTAAAAAAACAATAAACTAGAATCACTAGATAATGGAGAGGAAACAATGGAAGAGTACAAACATCTTGTTACATGGACATTCCTTGGATAAAATCTTAAAATCTGGTGGGTAACGTGATGCGTCGTGCACTGAGTAAGCGGAATAGCATATAAATGCATCTAAATGACATAAAACAAGAGAAACAGTTGTGCCATGATATTCATATGGGACAATACTCATTGGAAAGATGATATTGGGGATATTATCAACACGAGCCTACATAGAAAGGATGTTAGTGCAGGCAGATATACTCATGCTACCAGCATGCATGCTCCCCACATTTTTAGAGGTACTGTAAGATCACAGTTTTGTAGGTTGAGTCGGTATAATACTGAGAATGATAAATTTTATAAACAATTGGATGATATGTTGATTGACTTTGCCTCTAGTGGGTATAGTGATGTGCTGGTTCTTAATGAGAAGATGAAACTGTTAGAAGATAGGGAGATCATGTTGAAGCCGATTTTCTCTGGTTCCACTTTTGAGATAAGGGCTGATGATACATCCACTCCACAGGAAACACTTATAAGATATGTAACTTCATTTAATTTAAAAACACCTCTAATTAAACAGATTATTAGTAATAACTGGCTAATTCTTATGGCTAGTGATGACTTGAAAGCTATTCTAGGGAATAGACCATACTTCGCTTACAGGAATATGAGGACTATGAAGAATGTCCTATGTTACAAGGATTTTCCTACCAATACCCATGTTCCTGTTTCATCTAGCTTTGGTACATACAAATGTTATAGCTGCTCCTGTTGTGAAAATATTATTGATGAGAATAGTGACTTTTTTGTGCACCCAGTAACCAATAAGAAATTTAAGTTTTACACATCTGCAACATGCACCACTACACACTTAGTATATTTAGCTACCTGCATGGCCTGTGATTCCTTCTATGTAGGCAAAACTACACGGAAGTTGAAGGAAAGAATCATAGAACATAAATCAGACATCAGGAGGCACATAGATAGAAATGCACTGTGTAAACATATTATGGATTGTGGGAATGGGCATACATTTAAGTTTAGGGCTATAGATTCTATACATCCTTCTGTTAGGGGTGGAGATATAAATAATGCCCTTGAAACCGAAGAATATGGATGGATTTTAAGACTGGCTAGTGACTCTCCCCCTGGCTTAAACAGTATGGTTAGTATTAAACCTATACTTATTAAGCTTAGTAGAACTAAGCTGTGATATGGTTTATATATTTTGATCTTTTACATGTATTGTTTTTAGTTGTCATATATATATTGAATCTGTATTTTAAACTTATAAAGTTTTTATTTTTGTCTGTCATGCTTTGAATATTTGTCACATGACTTTGGCTGTCGGTCATATGACTATCCTGGGACCTATATATATGGAGAATGTACTCATGTATTTTAGTATTGACAAAGGATTATTTCCGAAAGCTTTGCTCATTATTAAAGTGTTTTTTTACTGACGCTCTGGTTTTTGTTTTGCTATCTGCTATTTGTCGTTGGACTGTAAACCCCCATCACAGTTATAAAATGTAAAAAATTAATTTTATTTTTTTTAAATCCACAATAAAGCTGCCCGTATTTGCACTTGTTTGCGCGGGTGTGCCCACTGCTTAACCACAGTTAGCAATTGTGACATTGAAGAGCATATAAGAACTACTTATGCAAACTAAACCAAAGAGCAATAGCATAATGGTAGAGCGTATGCACAAAGAGGTGGCATTCACGGTTTGAGTCCCACCACTCCCCTTCTTATTTATGTTTTAAATCAGTATTTGAAATAATATCAGACATATATGATTAAAATATTATTAAAAGCAGTGAAATGGCCAATGAATCAGTGAACAAAATATATATTTTAAAGGATCCAGATATATAATAGCCTGCTCTTAAGCAGCGCTTTACCCAGCTAAACAGAGGTGCCCATAGTTTAATAGCACTTTACCCAGCTAAACAGAGGTGCCCATAGTTTAATAGCACTTTACCCAGCTAAACAGAGTTGCCCATAGTTTAATAGTGCTTTACCCAGCACAATAGAGTTGCCCAAAGTTTAAAACTGTTTTACCCAGCGCAATGTGTTTGCGCAGATGTGTGCGCCGCACCAAACAGGGCACTGTTGGGCACCGGGGAGCAACATAGAGCTAAGATGCTTAAACGCAGCCGCAACCCCTAGCCTGTCTAGACAGTAATAAAATAAAATGATGACAAGGTTCGAACCCAGGACCCTGTGCATCATAATCAAAGTACAGAACCACTAAGCCATGACAGCTTAGGAGAAACAGCCACTATTAACATACATATACTTAGAAATGGTAGATTAACCATTGCTAAGCAGGTCTGCAGTCAGCTTAGAATTTTCAAAAACAGCCAATCACAAAAATGTGTGGGAAATGCATCATATTTAAGTCCCATAGGCGGGAATACTCACCATAACTGATTGTAGCTCACATTTGCAGTCAGAATGGCAGCGTTGGGGCATCGAGGAGTCGAAATACATGGTTTGGCTCCTTGTCCACTGTCATGAGTCCAGACTCCTGCAGGGCCAGTTCCAAGGGACAGAATACAAGGCTGAGACTTGGAACCGGTTAGCTCATGACCTCACCAGTGCCACAGGCATTCCTCTCACCGGTGAGCAGGTCCGGCACCACCATGCAGACCTGAAGAGACGGAAGGAGGACCGCTTGAACCAATGGATCCAGGAGGCCTGTGGGATGCAGGATGATGACTGAGTATGTAGCCATGGAATGCAGTATGCAAGAATTGATAATTGAGTTGGTATAATGGATAGGTATGTCTCAATATCCCTTCATTTACTTTACAGCTGCAGGTGACTGTGCTGCGAATCAGCAAGCCTATGCTGATAGGCTGCAAAGGCTGCGCCACCAGGCAGGTTAGTGATTCTTTTGCATGTTTTGTTATATAAAATAGGGGAGAGAGCATGAAATAAAGTGTTGTAGTACAATAATACAGCCATAAAATGGCCTGAATAAGTCCTCTGCATGTACTGTTATACAACAATTCATAGAGCTAGAAAAAGAGCGTAGTAACCCATTAAGAAAGGTAACATATGTCTGGAATAAAATCTCTGCAGGTACTGTCATATAACATAAGTGACTGAGCCTGAAAAAGTGTGTTCTAACCCATTAATAAAGGTCTAATCTGTCTTGAATATGTCTTCCATATGCACTGTTACAACAAATAAAGGAGTGAGTCTGTGGAAAAGTGTGTAATGTCAGTAATAAAGGTTTAAAACCCGGAGTGTGTGTGTGTGTCATTTAGTTTGAATTGTTGTTGTACCCTTGCATTATACAAATAGTACTGTTTTAAAAAGTGCTGGCAACCCAGAGTTCTGCAGTCCCTTCTAAAGTGGGTGTTGGAAGTGCTAGTAGCTGTGAAGAATATATATAGTCCTCAACAGTCAGTTACTGGCTGGCATGCATAAGTAAATCTTGCACACGAGTAGCATACTAATATGTTCCCCAGAAATGTGAGTGTGCTTCCATAAATGCAGGGTTCTGTACAAATTGAAGTGAAAATGTCATATAAAAACAACCAATATAGATAAAGAAATATAAAAGCAATCATGAAATATGTAGCAGTAACATCAGCATCTTGGACAGTTAGTATAGGTCAAGTATAAATCGAACTAGCCGAACCCATTACCCAACCTAATGCATGGTCGCAAGTGTAATAATACATGTAGGGAATATACAGTTGCAGTCACTAGGAATGTAGTGTGAGTAAAAGTATTTATAACATGTTAACTGAGGTTCTTTTCTACATCCTACTGTTTGTGCATAAACCATGCAATTCCACACCTCAATGGGTATGTGTAATCTTAAATATTTTTTGGGACATATGTCCTATTGTTTTATAAACATTTGTATTCATGTTGTTGCATGTGCCCTGTTCAAACATCACATTCATGGTGGCCTGTTGCTACCAAACATCCCTGCATGCTGTTGGAATATCCACTGTCGTTCAATATATGCATGTGTTATACTTGCTGTTCAACTGTTGGAACCTTGGAGCATTGGGTTAATGGGAATATTACTGCATGCTGTTACAACTAATCTGGAATGCTGTTGTTTATGTTGTAATTAAACACACCTAATCACAGAATGTATGGGAAGGCCGGTCCCCGCGGACCCACCTGTCCCTCCTCAGTTGGCGAGTGCACCTGGCATCAGCAGCTCCGGTGCCTAGCCCGGGCTTCCCTCCTCCGTTGGTCCTGTGCCACCTTCAGGTGGAAGCACTGCAGGGGATGGGGCTCGTCCCCCCCATGCAAGCATGGGCGGAGAAGGGCCACCTGTCACCCTTAGAAGGGTCCGGGCTGTGGTGCGTAGGGAGATCCAGCGTTCAGTCGCTGATCCCCTACGCCAGCTCAAGGCGAGAGTGGCACGTCTCTCGGGTGAGCCTGCCCGTCCTACTCAACCCCCAGCACAGTCACCCTCGGGGCTGTGAAGGTGCAGTGGTGACTGCCCATAGGTGGGGATTTCAGTTCCACTGTTACCATCTGTGGGCTCATGGGCTTGCGATTTCCAAACAACCTTCCCCGTCAATTGTGTTCACCCACCCCTTGTGTCAAATACTGCCCCTGTATGTGTCTTGTTTGTCTTGTCTGTTTACCTCCCCAACCTACCTCCCCAAATATACCTACATCCCCTACCTCGCATTCCACTCTCACCTGATAAAAAAAATAAAAAAAAGGGCAATATGTTCCCACAAAAAAATTATGCCCCATACATAGCTGCCCATTTCGCACACATGTCTGCCAGACATGTAAACTGAGAATTATAATTGGCACTACAGCATACTCTGTTGTCCTCACCCCTCTCTCAGGGGTGGAAGGTTGCAAATTTCACACCAAATTACAAACATATGCACAGCTGTTGCTGGTAAAGAAATGGACAGCTATGGGCCTTCCCTACACCCTTCCTGCACATCCCAGCTGGTTTCCCTACTGTCTTTCCCTCTTTGTGCCTCCATTTACACCACTTTCATATCTCCCCATTTTCTTTTCTTTCAAAGAAATTAGTGTGGGGGTTAGCGGGAGTATGCACTTTTAAGCAGTATTAGCGGGGGTGCATGAGTGTGCTCATGTGTGCGCTTAGCTAAGTATTGCTAAACGTCGTGCAAACCCTGGCAAACCCGTTTACAACTGCTTAAAAGTGCCTTAGTCACTCTGTATGACAGGGCCCATGTACTGCTCAGCAGAAAAATAAAATACCCCTGTCAGTCTTGAACCCCAGACCTTGAATTCACTAGACAGCATGAAGTACTACTAAGCCACAGCAGAAATACAGCAACTTGCTGCTGAAAGAAATATACCATGCATTACAATGAGTGAATGTAAAGGGGAAATAGGAAGGCCATAACACAAAGCTTGTTCTGTGGATCTTTACCAGCAATTGCTGTGGAATTGCATTACATGAGTGTCATAAGAGAAGCAGCCATGCTAGTAGGGAATAATGTTACAGTAGCACCTTACAAACCCCACACAGTATCAGAGCAGGATAAACACTGGCATATTTGAATAGGTCAGAGGCCAGACCTCCCAACTGTGACTGATATACAGGGATGTCCCTGATTTGCAAACAAATATTAGCTGTGCCCCTCTGACTCCCTGTGAAATGTACTAACAGTAGGCAGAAAGGTGGGGAATCCCACTTATT
Organism: Protopterus annectens; assembly: GCF_019279795.1. Classification (NCBI taxonomy): domain Eukaryota; kingdom Metazoa; phylum Chordata; order Ceratodontiformes; family Protopteridae; genus Protopterus; species Protopterus annectens. The sequence continues at coordinate 377,981,104 of NC_056739.1, read as the reverse complement.
GATAAACGTCAATAAGTGAGAGTAGACACTGCTTGCACGTCAGAAATGGTGTAGTAATACATATGCTCTGAATACCCCAAAGCCTCAACTGCAAAATATCTGAAATATATCACAGGTGTATCCCACTGATATGTACCTTTCCCTGAGGCTGTTCAAATATATACCTGAAAGTATCTGAGGCCTGGAGGTGTCAGAAACACACAGGCATATCTGCCTGTCTGCTGTTACACAGTCTGCGAATAGCTGTAGAATGAATTCCACAAGCATGCCCTTATGTAGGAGTACAACACAGATATATCAAAGGATGTAGCCATGTACTGCTAGCAACCACCTGTGACAATGCCATTATTCAGGTGCTGAAAAGACTGGTGTGGTGCACAGTCAATGAATACTAGGCTAACCTCTGTCTACCATCTGGATATGTCCACAGGTGGGAGCTACTCAGACAGATTACTAGCCTTTATAGACTTACAGGTACACAGCAACTCTACATGTTCAGCAAGATAAACATCACACAATAATAAATAATGCACTCTGCAGTTCTGCACCCCTACCCAAAGGTACTTTATACCCGTGTAGTCAGGCACAACCAAGGGTGTAGGTAGGCAAACACAGTACAGAAATATGTCCAGTTGTCCAGAGCAGACTGTGCTAATGTCAACACAAACAAACCACAAACTGTTCAGAAGTGAGTAACGTACTAATGACAGTATAGCAGTTCACAAACAGTACATGTGCCTGATATTCATAATTGGTAGTACAACATACTTAGTTGTCCTCACCCCTCTCTCAGGGGTGTAAGGTTTCAAATATCCCACCTAATGTATTGCATATGCACAGCTGTTGCTGGTAAAGAAATGGGCAGCTATGGACCTTCTCCACACCCATCGTGTACATCCAAAGCTGGTTTCCCTACTGTCTTCCCCTCTTTGTGCACCCTTTATCACCACATTCCTATCTCCGCATTTACTTTTCTGTCAAAGAAATGAGTGCGGGGGTTAGTGGGAGTGAGCACTTGTAAACAGTAGTAAGCGTGTTTACACCAGTGTGCACATGTGTGCGCTTAGCTTAGCATTGCTAAGATATGATAAGCTAAGTCAAGCTTAGCTTAGCATTGCTAAAATACAATAAGCTAAGCTAAGCTTAGCTTAGCATCGCTATGCATCATGCAAACCCATGCAAACCCGCTTACAACTGCTTAAAAGTACCTTAGTCAGTCACTCTGTATGACAAGGCCCTTGTACTGCTCAGCAGCAAAATAAAATACCCTTGTCAGTCTCAAATCCAATACCTTAAACTCACCAGTCTGCATGACATACCACTAAGCTACAGCAGACATACAATAACTTGGTGCTGAAAGAAATATAACATGCATTACAAGGAGTGAATGTAAAGGGAAAATAGGAAAGCCATAGGAATACATTGCAATAAGTACTGTTTTATGCCAGTTAATTCTCTAATTCCAAAAGAAAGTACATACTCCCATGTATCCAGTGTTAGCATTAGGAGGTGTAAGTAAACCTACACACTGAGAAGAGTGTACTGGAAGAAGAAACACTCAGGTTTCAGTACAACATGCATTTCACTGGCTACAACCCAGCTTCAGATATGAGACATATACCAACCTTGTGACTGACACAACAGTGACCACAGCAAACAAGCATGGTCCCCACCTTGCAAAACTGAAAGGGCTATGCCTACCTAACCTATCATTTTATAGCAGTGTCCTGAAAGCACAGTGAGAACTACAATTACCACACAGTAGGCTGCATGCAATTACTAAATGGTGGGCCCCAATTGGTGCATAGGCCATCACATGCACATGTGCAGATACCTAGAAAAGCAGCCTGTATCTGCTGTCCACACATGCAATAATATCATTGCACCAACTGGGAGAGAGAGATTGAGAGCACGAGCGAGAGACAGACAGAGGCAGACAGACAGACAGACGGATACAAACAGGCAGTAGGAGACAGCCACTGAAAAGAAAGACCAACACACAGAGGAAACTAAAACCAAAAAAAAAAAAAAAAAAAAAACAACAAACACAAGAACAATCAACACCTACAACAGACGGAGGTGAGTAATACAAAGGTAAGGTATGTAACAGATATGTATTTGCTGACATCCGAATGATGTGTCTGAAGGGTACTCTACATACCGTGAACCATCCATATGTGGCCTCAGTCCGTATCTATATGTACATGCACATTTGCATAGGGCAAGGGACATACTGCAACTGTTAGTGAAGGCTGGACATGTGTATGTTGTTGAAGGCTGCTATGTGCACATATGTATGTAGGTTGTAGTGTGTGGCATTGCAGACAGCAAGCAGTGCCGGTATATGTCATGTGGTGATTAAACGCTGTTGGACTGAGCTACAGGCAGTGAGGCCAGCTACAGCTATACGGCCTGACAGCAGAATGCATTCTGCACAACATTGTGCAATAGTATTACATAACCGTATGTCTCACAACGGTTGCATAATTGACATCCATATCCATGACAGGTGGGCAGTATATGTGCCTATATGTGCAGCTATATGTACAGCAATGGATGCTTAGATGTGTGTGTGTGTGTGTGTGTGTGTGTGTGTGTGTGTGTGTGTGTGTGTGTGTGTGTGTATATATATATATATATATATATATATATATATACACATATATAGATATATAGAATTATAGATATATAGATCTATATATAGATATATACATAAATACATATATACATATATAGATAGATATAGATATATTTAGATATATATAGATATATATATATGGATATATATATAGATATATATATGGATATATATATATATATATATATAGATATAGATATAGATATATATAGATATGTATGTATATATATATATATATATATATATATATATATATATATATATATATATATATATATATATATATACACATAGAGAGAGAGAGAGGGGGAGACATGGGGTCATATGTACTGCAACAGGTGCCTGTTGACCAAGGCATGGGCTGAACACCAGTGTTGATACTGCAGTGCCATACCCCATTCCAAAACACTTTACGCAGTAACTACCACATAGGTGTTAGCCTGCCTAACACTGAAGATGTGAGAAGGGAACATGGGACACAGATGGACAGTAGGCTCCCCTTTGATAATCACAGTGCCACATTAGTCTTGTTATCTCTCTACGTGGTACGTGTCATCACAAAAGGTGTGTCATCTAGGGAAATATAGGTCAGTGTACCCCTCTACTCCTCACAATGCCCCATGTGGTATCTACCTCACATGACAACTACAGCAAGTGGAAAGGCCACAGACATACCTAACAAAGAGTGATACTGCCCTCAAACACATGCCCTATGCAGACTGGCTCACAAAACCACAGCTAGAGTGCATTGCATACTGCCTACCCAGAGGTTACCACTGCCGGACATACAGAGGTATGTCACACCCATAGCAGTCAGCCAACCACCATGACAACACCTCACAATCCTTCTGGGCTACATGGCCTAGGGCCCTAATCCTTGTCACTGCACTAAACAGCACATGCTGGAGGCACAGGTTCCTATACACAAATATGCCATACTCTGGACTAAACCACCCAGCATTAACAAACAAGGCTTCTCATTAGTAGATGTCATGCATACCCCTGATGAATGTTATGAAGATAGGTAATATGCCCTGGGAGTCACCTCTGTGTATTCGTTTGATGGGAGCAAGTGAAATCACATTACATGTGTGTCAAAGGGCAGGGTAGCATATGGCTAGGCTGCTCTAGGCCCAGAGCCAATAGCGTATTACCTAACTATGACACAATGCACACACACATGTACTCAGTGCAATACTTGCTATGTGAGGTGGAATGAGTGTGACACTGACTGTGTGCAAGGTCTGTAAAGGTGTGATAGCTTAGTGTGAGGTTGTGTCTGTCATGGTAGTTTGTGCCCTAGGTGTGAGGCCAGAGAAAGATGGGTCAGTTATTGGGATGCAGACATAGTAGGATGGTATATGTTGTGACGTAGTTCCTTGTGTACGACTGTGGTGTCCCATTGTAGGCTGAAGCAATACATGTATGCTCAGTAAGTGGTACTGCTGGTGAATCCAGCTCACATATGAACTGTTGTACTACCTGAAGCTGTAGGCCTAAACACCACAGTATGGTGTATGTTCACATTCCCTGGGAACACTGTCTTGTGTGTTTCCTGTAGTCCGGACAGATTACATACCACAGGCATAGGTATCTGTAAGTAGGGGCACACAGTACTATAAGGTACACAGGTAATGCTCATCTGTGTTGGCATACATTTGTGTGTTGTATGTATGTCTAATGTGAGTAATGATGCCTGTACCATGCCCATAATCACATATGTGTTACAGGGTATGTGTGTGTACCTAGCAACATGTATACTCTGTTACAGCAGTATGCCAGCTATATTAACAACCATGCACATATGTTAGGTAGGGGTATGGCATCAAAGACTACGGTGGATTACTGTTAATACTGTAAATGTACATTACATTCATTGCATTGAATGACATATTTCTTCATGCATTAGCTTGATATATACCCCCGGTGCGAGGTTGTGCATTGTATCCCAAACAGTGTGCCGAGTACTGGTGTATACTGGTTTGTTGTATGGAGTGTGGCAGGCACTGTCAGACAGTTGTGGGCTGAGCACTGATATGTGGTATTGAATGTGTGTATCCTCTGATAGACAGACATATACTATATATGGCAGTTAAGTGATATCTGTACTTCATAATGTTAAGTGTGCCACATGACTTGCTCACACATATCGTTTAATTGTCTTCCAGGGTTATGGCTCTTCAACGCAATCCAGCGTATACAGCTGCGGAGGAGCAGGAAATACAGGCCAGCCTGGTGCAGCACTATAATCTGCTTTTTTCCAGGGCCAACCAGCACCAGCATGAGCGTACTGCACTGTGGCAAGATCTTGTTCACCGGGTAAATGACATAGGCATGCATAACCGGACATATGAGCAGGTACGCCATCACTGCAGTGATTTAATTAGACATGTCCGGCAGCGTGCATCTAATATCCATAGGCAACAGCTTGCCGCAGGTGGTGGGGCACCCATACATCTCCCCCTCACCAGAGTGGAGGAGCTGCTCCTAAGCATGGTGGCTCCTGGCCTACAGCAGCAACAGCATCACACATGTGTCATCATGGAGGCCGGAGCCACCCAGCAGGATGACATGGAGCGTACAGGTAATATGCCCTAGCTGTAGACTATCGTTACCTGTATTGTTAGAATATGTTTATGTGTACTGTGTGTTTAGCAGTTGTGCTGCCTCTCGTGTGCAATACTGGTATTTGGAATAGTATCTCCACACCTGTGACTGTTGACTGTTGTTCCACTGTAGATTAGCACACCCACGGTAGCAATGCCATAGTTGTGACCACTGACAAACTGTGTCATATTCTTGTAGGTCCCTCTGGTGTGACAGCAGAGCAGACGATACATGCTGGTGAGTGTGTTAACACTTTAATATTGGTAATGAAATGTGCATGTCATAGGTGAGGTGTAGGCCATGTACACGTAACACACCTATGCATAATGCATGCTGTCCATGTTTGCGTGAGACATTAATCATCTCAGTAACTTCAGTAGCTGCCTCAATCACATACAATGCACAGTGCAGCAGACACAATTGTTGCAACACTGTACTGCACCTTGGATATGCATAGTTGGTACAGCTGTACACAACAGAACACATTTATCATACGCAGTACACGAAAACATGCTACATTTGGCATTACCACACACCTGCTGTAAGGTCACACGTCAGTATCCCACATGTCATGCACAGGGGTAGAGGCCTATCATGGGTCTGTGCAACACTCTGCAACACATAACACAGTCATGTTAGGCAATGCTCCCTATTGGGCACCTCACACACCCATGTACAAGGTGTCTGTGTAATTGTGAACATAGCCACTGCAGTTCAGGTACAGCATGCTAGGCAGTGGTCTTGCACACATTAGTAGCTGTGAGTGACCACAGGATGCATGTTGATGATGGCACAGGGTACTACACCCCATCCAGTTACAGTGACCACAGTACTAGTCATAGCAGTCGTTGCTTTGCACCTCAATGTTGTGTGTGTGCAAACATATGCACCTATACACAATATGCATAGCATGTTGTGTGTGTGCTTACATATGCCAGTATACACAATATGCACAGCAGTCGCCATCCAAATAAAGTGTCACATATATGTCCTGGAATGCTAGTGGGTGTATAGGTCACTTGACACACATTGGGTATGTGTGGTGTTTAATGTTGCAGTCATTTAGCATGCCATGCCATGTCTGGCAATGACATATCTGCAATATGTCACACACTCACCATAACCACTGCACACTGGCCATGTCGAGCATTGGGATACCTTCACATCAACATGCACCACTCATCCCGTGTGTGTACATAGCATGCATGTGCTACACCCATGCCCATTATTATCTGCTATGGACACAGACACTGTACTCAGACATGGATATCTATGTGTCACACAGATAACACATGCAGCCATAGCATGTATACTTGTGAGTGATGGTGCACAGGGCATTGTAGAGCTGATAATACCTGCACAGCAATGTTGTGTCCATGTACACATTGTGTTCCAGGGTGTAACCAATCACTGAACAACTACACAGTTGCATCAAAGCCATGTATACTGCCATTAAATTGGGGCATCTACACTTGCACTGTATGGTCTTGTGCAATACATATTCTGCATGCTGACATGTGTGTGGTGACTGTTTACCTTGTGATACTGACATCCACCTTCACCCACTATAGAGTATGTGTTGGATTGCTGGTGCATGCGTGTATGTGCTGTAGTGAGGAGTGTATTAGTGTTCATGTGTACATGTGTACATGTGTACATGTGTACATGTGTTCATGTGTGCATGTGTGCATGTGTGCATGTGTTCATGTGTGCATGTGTGCATGTGTGCATGTGCAGACCGTAAAGTGTGTTTCCTGTCTTCCTATCACAGCTGCTGAGTTAGGGGTGGCCAAATGCAGCAGGGAACCTGAAGCCACTGCCACGAGTAGTGCTGATGATGAGACATGTATTTTGGCACAGGAAGGTTTGACAGGGTCTGTCGTTGGTCCGCCAATCGACAGTACACAGTGTTCAACCCCATCTATGCGCACACTCATACTGTCAATACATCCCTCACCACCAATGGCCATAGGCGAGGGACAGCATACAGTTGGCATTGACCGGGAGAGTGTGGTACCCATGGCACTTGCATCCCCTCACAGCAGCCATAGCCATATTCCTGGAATGGTACCACATAGGTGGAGGTCCAGGGGTTCTCGGGAGAGCACCGCTGGTTGTATTGCCCCTGGCAGGCGTGCCCTCACTGGTCTTATGATGTCCAGTATGTTCTGGGCTGTAATGCAGGCTCAGGCACGTATGGAACGGTACACCAGGCAGGGACTTAGGGCGCAGAGGGCACATTACACCGCTATCAATGACAGCATCCGTGACCTTGCCGGTGCCATCTGGACTTACACCGAGGTCATTGATAGACATTGGGGGGAGACATTAGATGCCCTCCACAATATGTCCTGCATGAGCCAGGACCATGTGGGATGGTTGCGACGTCGACGCGGATGGATGCCAGCAACAGCAGCAGCTGGCAGTGGTCGCGGATGGCCCCCAGTTCACAGCCGCTCCCGAGTGGCAGTACCAGCCCCAGCAATGCTGGGGCTGGCCTGTCCATTGACCGTCCCAGCAGACCACGTGCATGTGGCTCTGGCCAGTCCCAGCAGGGACATGGGTCCAGTCGTCCTACCTCTGCCTCTGAGGACAGTACCCAGTCAGGGTTGGTACCCGATACTGTCCATAGCACCCCTGCCAGGCACAGGTACTGTTTCCATGGCCGGAGACAGTGATCTGTACAGCCTAGCAGGTACAGTCTGTGGCTGTCCCACAAACTACTGTATATGGCAGCCACATGGTGGAGCTGTGTGCATGCAGACACACGCACATTAACCAAACAAATAGGGCTCACACATACACACACATATTACATCAACATTGGCCCATGCTGTACTGTTGTCCCTCACACACACACACACACACACACACACACACACACACACACACACACACACACACACACACACACACACACACACACAGACATGTCAATTGGATGGGTCAATGTCAGGCTCTGGCAAACAACAAAATGCCCTGTGCATATGATGATACCTGTGTCGCCTCCTGTCATCTGTACCATTGTTGGAGGAACAGGCTAACATGGTGCTGATGCACAGGGTGACAATATAGCAGTGTAGCAATATTAGCAAGTTGTCAACAGGAAAGTGTAATGACATCCTTGTAGGTATATCTCAGCAGACATTATGCATCAAAGCTCTGATTGTCAATGTAGCATTGTTTACACCACTGTTAGGACTGAGTATGTATTGTCCACCCATGTGCCACTTGGCTGAAGTGTAATGTGTTGCCAGCATGTGTTAGTGAGTGGACAGTATGTGTGTGATGTGTGCAGTACAGATTAGCAAGTGTACATCTGTGAACATGGTGGGTGCGCACTGTCTGCATGTACATGCATAGTGGACACATGGGACATGTGGCATACCCTGTTGTACACATTGTTAACATCTCATAGTATCTTTCAATGGCCAGCATGCATTCTACTACAGTTATGTACTAACATGGGTAGACATGTGTTTATGACATGGGTTGACACTATGCTGTGGGTGATACTGTTAGTATCTGTCAATGATTTGCGGTCTGGTAGTATACACAACCTCAACAGCATGACTATAAGCAATCATTGGATGATGTCCTGACAAATGGCACACAGTCGTAGAGAACTCAGTAACAGTTGGATCCTTCCGGTGCTACACTTTAACACTAACCAGTGGTAATGACCGCCACCCATTCTTGTGACCACACCTGTTTGGCATATAGCCCCCTTAGGTACATGCAAACACACTAGGGATGTGTCCATCCAACTCTGGAAATGCATGCATTGGCCTACAATCCATTCCCTGGATGGGACGCATATCCTACACAAGGGTATCATACAGACAGATACCTGTCATCTGATACATGCTGTATAGCAGTAAGATAAGTATGTCAGTCATCCACATGTACTATACTTACTAGCCCATCAGTACCACATAGGTGGTAGCCCTCAACATGTTTTTTGGGTACCAATGTACACATACAGCCTCATGTTATGTCATGTGTCCCTTGGTATCCACATATCCATATGTATTGTGGAGTCCCAAGGTGTATCACATGAGACATTAGAGGCCTGGATGCATATCCACAAGGCAGTTGTACACCTATAAAGACTGTCCATTATTGGCAGTTGTTGTTGTGTATGAACATGTCTGACATATACCCCAGGCATATACCCTCACTCACATTACTCTTAAGTAACTGTCATGGGTGTGTGTGGCAAAGATGACCTTGGCCACGGATAACAACAGTGGATGGCCCTGTCACATACATACATATGTGACCTACGATATGAGAAGCAGCGGCATAACCTGTCAATGGCAACAAATGTATTCATGTAGTATAAAGGCTTCACACCTATGTACTGACTGAGGGGACATGTACACATATATATTTGCCATGCAAATACCAGATGTGTGCAATGCAATTACTGTTGTAATCATAATATGTCATACCATAGGAAAAGCAAAATTCACATCGCATTGACCAGCACACAGTCAACATTTGCAGGATTCAAACCCCTACCTGACTACATTATGATACTAGTGAGAGATGCATTAGCATGGTGCGTTATTTGCTTTACTGGGTGTTTTTTCTTCGCCATCTGTATTTCTAGGGTGGTGACATCATCAGTCTTTTCAAAGAGGAATGTACATCTTTGAGTGTGTTTTCCCCGTCTCCAAAAAGGGCGCTCCTATCAAAGACAATTGCACACATACACAAATTCACACTGCATTGACCAACACACAGTCAGCGTTTGCAGGATTCAACCCCCTACCTAACTATGTTATGATACTAGAGAGAGACGCATTAGCATGGCGCGTTATTTGCTTTACTGGATGGTTTCCCTTCTCTGTCTATATTTCTAGGGTGGTGACATCATCAGTCTTTCCAAAGAGGAATGTACATCTTTTAGTGTGTTTTCCCAGTCTCCAAAAGGGTCACTCCTTTCAAAGGCAACTGCATACATGCACACACCCCCACTACACACACAATCAGCGTTTGCAGGATTCAAACTCCTACTTAATTATGTTATGATACTAGAGAGAGATGCATTAGCATGGCGCATTATTTGCTTTACTGGGTGGCTTTCCTTCTCCTGCTGTATTCATAGGGTGGTGACATCATCAGTCTTTCCAAAGAGGAATGTACATCTTTTAGTGTGTTTTCCCAGTCTCCAAAAAGGGCACTCCTTTCAAAAACAATTGCAAACACACACACACACAATCAGCATTTGCAGGATTCAACCCCCTACCTAACTATGTTATGATATTAGTGAGAGACGCATTAGCACAGTGCGCTATTTGCTTTACTGGGTGGCTTTCCTTCTCCTGCTGTATTCATAGGGTGGTGACATCATCAGTCTTTCCAAAGAGGAATGTACATCTTTTAGTGTGTTTTCCCAGTCTCCAAAAAGGGCACTCCTTTCAAAGACAATTACACACCACCTCCCCCACACAGTCAGCGTTTGCAGGATTCAAACCCCTACTTAACTATGTCATGATACTAAAGAGAGACGCATCAGCACGGTGCGCTATTTGCTTTACTGGGTGGTTTCTTTTCTCCTGCTGTATTTCTAGGATGGTAACATCATCAGACCAGACATGGTAATGTGTGTACACTTTGTTTTATGCCATTCCAGGAATGGTCCATGTGGGTCGTCAGGTGTCAACAGCTTGAACAGGAACTCATAATCCTTACCTTGTGTGATCTATCTGTGGACACATTGACATTCCTTCATATGTCAACACATATTTATGCACAGCTTGTTGGTTTTGTGGGTACTACATGTGTCTGTGATGTTGATAAAGGGCTATTCAAAGTGTATGTGAGACATGTGTAGCTGTGTTCAGTGATGTATGTCCTGGGAGGCTGCCTTGCAAACAGTCTAGCATGTTTGGGAACCATGATCCGCACATGAACATACCACAGTTAGTAAGGTTTGTGTATGTCAGCTTCCAATAGCTCGGTTTATGACTTCAACCATGATGGACTCCATGGCCTTGCAGATCAGACTTCATAGGCGTACTGGACTATACTTCCCATGGTGTGTTGTGCACCAACACTTGTGTGGAGTGCCATATGTTGCTGTAACACATTCAACGGTTCCACATCCTGTGTTGGGTGGGTGGGGGGCTCAGCTGACTGTTCAGGTGCAGGATCTGTTTCTTCTGTAGTTTATGCATAACACATATTGGGAATCAATGTAGTCCACTTGATGCCATGCTTTTGGCATTGGGGGTAGCTGTTCATCCATTCTACATGTGATATCACCTGGTATGATGATCTGGACTATTGTCAGTGGGAGGTGGGTATGTATATATGGGCCTGTCTGTCAGGATGTCGGCATTGTCAGTCAGGTACAGTTGGCCCTGACTCATGACATATATGTGTGTACATTGTTATATATGACATAGCTGTCGGAGGTGTCATGATTCAGTCTGGTCTCCTTCTCAGCTACTCTTTACAGAACACCAACGAACCTGAGCACTAATCCCTGTTATACTCTTTTACACACTTAACACCGTACTGATCCTTTGTTATCTGGCTACAGAGTATGTCATCATGATATCCCGGCATGTCCAGGGGTCGGCTTCGTGTGTACTCTCCAGTCCAGCTGGTGAATATTGTGATGTAGACACAATCTCACATCTGCCTCATGTACACAGAAAACACTCTCCTCCTCCCGACAAACTCAGATATATGTATGAGATGCACCTATAGAGACATACAGGGTGCTGAACTCTCTCGAACCATGACTGGCACAGTCTATCAGGTGGTGAAGGTAACCACACACACCACATATCAGTCTCACATATCCTCTGGCGACAGCACTCAAACCACATTATCACACATACACATACTCGGATGCTGTAAATGAACTCTGCCTAAGCAGCAGAGACCTCCACAGCAGGCACACACACAACTGCTACCCCACTACAATACCCACATCTCACATAGTTCACAATGTCAGTGTGCCACACAGTCACTGCCCTTCGGGCTACACAACACACCTAATACACTTGTGATAGGTGACACTTATTGTCAGACACACTGACGTACCACTCACCAGCCCGTACAAGTGAATAGTCCTTTTGTGCTGTCTGTCGGGTGCCAGGATCTGTCACATAGCACATGCAGTCAGGTCACTCCAAAGCAAGTACAGGACTGGCACCATCATTGTCCATGCTGGTGCGTAAAACCTCAGACATTACTCCCTGGACCACATGACATGGTACATGGAGGAACACTGTGATCATGTAGCCCAGGCCAGTAAGACCCTGACCTTGTCTAGCATCTTACACCCACCAAGTATGATGTCACAGTATACAAACATATCACGTTTAACAGTTGGCTAACAAATTGGTGTCATTCATAGGGGATACAGTGTCTGTCAGCCTGTGGTGACATGCTCGACATGCCATGTAGCTTCACTATGGACAGCTTGCACCTGTCACCCTTGGACCTTCGAATGCTGGCTAAGGCTCTTGCTACCACCATAGTGCATTTATTGAGCAGGGCTCAAAAGACAAACCCACCTCCATAGACATTACAGGTTAAATGACACTAAGGGTAAAGCTGCTCAACACCAGATGTGTTACCCTCATATTGCGGCCACTCAGGACTCTCCTCAGTATGGGGGATAGCAATATCTGTGCACTAACAGACACCTAGTTCAGGCTCACATATGCACACCAGCACTACCAGGTTATGTTTCATACTATGCTTTCTGACCACAGGACTTGGAACGGACAACACAACTAGGGGGAGTATCCATATACATCACAGATACACACACCTCCGGGTTAGTAGCACTGCACTAAGCATCACAGACCATACATATACAACTACCATTGTGCAAAACTGCCTTTCAGTTTGTTGTCTGCTACAGACCACCCTCCCATACTCAGGAACCACACTCGGCTTTCCTGGGAACAGTGGAGAATATGAAGGTCTCCACAAACACCATTATATTTGGTGAGTTCAGATACACAAATATTGACTGGGGATACTACTCAAGCCCCAACACCCCCACCCTACAGTCGCTACAATTTGTAAATTCATATGCTATGGCACAAACAGTCACCACAGCCGCAAGGGGGAATACATACTGGACCTGATCATCACCAACATGGGGACTCTATGTTCCACACCAGTGATATACCCCTCATTGGTAAGGTCAGAACATACATATATCTCACTGGACATACATATACACTCCACACACCCATCCTGGGTAATCTTGGTGAACTTCTCATGAACCAATGTCTCACCACCAAAACAAGGTGGTATCCTTCAGAGACCCTTAGACAGTGGTAAATACGGCTCCGACTGCTGAATCCTTTACATACACATTATATGGACACCTAGTGGACTGCATGGATTGTGCTATCCCAAATAACAACAGGACTCACTCCTCCAATGGCAGGGGACCTGTCTGGTAGACCCCAGCCATTAATAAGCTGTACAATGTCAGGAGGAAGCTACTACATGATAGAGCACAATCACAGATGGGGAAAGCATCTGTGATCTGTACTAGCAGACAGCTACGATTACTCATGTACTTATCTAAGGGCTGTTTCTCACGGACAATTGCACCAGACACGTAGGACTATCACAAGGCCTTCTTCAGTTATGTCAGGAACCTGGGTGGACACTCACTGATATGCTGTGAGTTACTGCATACTGACTAAACTTAGCCTGAACCCACTGGCATAGCCAACATCCTGGCAAACAGGTTCATTGCAGATGTCTCCCCCCCATCCCCCCTAGGGAGCAACTATCCATCCCAACAGAGTGTAACCTCCCTAACATCACACAGTAACAGGTGAGTGCTGCCCTCCCCAAAGCATACATTACAGCATCAATGGGACCAGATGGTGTCCCAGCCTGCATCTTACACAAGCTTCATGACAGACGTAACCCTCACATTACATCACTGTGCAATATCAGAGTTACTACAGGATATGTACCCAGGGAATGGCGTGCAGTGACAGTGGTCCCACTCCACAGAGTTGGTGCCTCAACGGACCACAGACAATATTGCCCTATAAGCCTAACTAGCCTGTTCTGCAAAGCTATGGAGCGTATTGTCATGGGACACTTACACATAGACATCGGGAACCTACAGACACTGTGTCCTACACATTTCAGTGTTGTTGTGGGCAGATCTTGCCTCTTGAACATGTTTGTATTCTTTATACAGTTAACAGGTCCATTGACATAGGGACAGTTGTACACGCAGCCTACCTGAACCTTGCAAAACCCTTCCACACAATAACCCACTGGGCCATTATGCATAGGCTCACCAGCATCGATATGGACACATATCTCACATGATGGATTGCTACCTGGATCAGGGATAGCACACACGTGGTCAGAATTGCAGGTGCCATGTCTAACTATACACTAGTTACACGTGGCATCCCACAAGGCTCGGTCCTGGGACCTCTCTTGTTCAGTATATATTTGTCTGACATACAGGCTACCACAGGGGCAATATGGCTGACCTTGTTCGCACTTGACTGCAAACTGGGTGCCATAATCAACTCTCCACCTGCCACATGCATACTACAACAGGGTCTCACAGAGATGTATGACTGGTGCCTGAGCCATGACCTACAGCTAAATGCCATTAGTTGCATAGTCATCCCCTTTGGGAATAACAACATGCCCACACATTACCACATAGGTAGTACTCCATTACATATGGTAGGAGTTGTTAGGTGATTGGGGACATGACTTGTTTGTACTGTCGCCTTTGACATTCACATTGCCAAAGTGGTTGGACAGACCTTCTATATAAGCCACCTTATCCCATATGGTTCCACCTCAGGATATCTGACTCTCTTGTAGCTACACACTCCAGGGACATATACCTCAGCACAGATGTTAATAGGACATGCTGGAGGGACAGATTCTTATCCCAGGGCCTCCACTCCCTCTGGATTGTGATCACAGTTTCACATAGGCAGAGCCACCCACTGACCACGTACGGGGGACATCTTGATGGCTGTATGGGTGATCGTATGTTTACCCCTGGGATATCTTCTGTGTCCCTGCTAGACAGAGGCACACTAGCCTAAACGTACATGGGCTATCTTGTGTGACCTACTATTCACTGGCACAGTGTAGTAATCTGACAGGGTTGCAAAAGCCAAACACACTCTGGCTAGGCTTGTACATGCAAGTGCCACATATGTGTGGCCCACTGCTGTACTCAGACATGGCTTAAGTGTGTGAGCATGCCCAGTTCAGGCTTTCCATGTTTTGTTGCCTGACATACGTCTCATTTATTCAAGTGTGTGAGCATGCCCAGTCTGACCTTTCAGTATGTTGCGATCTGAAGGCCACTACATTTGTGGATGTGTGTGAACATGATCAATATTAACATTTATACTGTGTGTGTTGGAAGTCAAGTTCTGTTCTTACTGCAGGACTCACCTTTGTGTCATAACTCAACAGGGATTATGCTGTGCCTGCAGGGTTTCCATGAGGTACTTTGAATAGACTTATCAACATTCCTTCATACTGGCTGACCACTGCAATACTGTCATGGTTTAGTGGTTCAGTACTTTAACTATAGTGCACAGTATCCTAGGTTCGAGGCCCATCACTGCTTTATATTTTCATACTGAGCAGACCAGACTGCTTAAGGGCCAGTTAAGCAAATATGAGCATGTTGGCTTTTGTTCAGCTATGCCATACTTAGACCAGGCTTGTCCGACATTGCTGTATATTCACCAACTTTGCTGGACATTGCCCAATATTACTTGACATTGACCACAGTTGTACTAGTTGGTGTGTGCGATTCTGTTTGCATATACTACATGGTGGTAAATGTTGTTTAGCACTGCCTTAAATTGCTTAACACATGGCAATCATGCCTCAGGTGGTGCTGCAGGGCTGCCTAAGTCGGATGCACATACTACACTCCCTGTACATGTTTGAAAGCAGGTAGTATCAACTTAGGCATCCCTTTTACTATATGTGCGAGTCAGAGAGTGGTATCATTTCTGGAGTTCCTACTGAGCCAGTGTATGTGCTATGCGTTGCCTCTTTGCCAAGGCCAAAGCATACCGGGCACGCCTCCCTCTGCCTACTGGGGCAGGCTCAGGTTATTCCTCCTCCGAGTCACGCTTTGCCTGTGATGACCTTGGCAATGGTGGGGGGCTGTTTGGCCCAGGCCTATGCTGGTCCTGCTGCAGCTGTTTTCACAGGATCATATTATATAGCATAGCACATACCATGACAATTTGAGTACATGTAGTTGGTGAGTACTGCAAGGCTCCACCAGATGTGTCCAGGCACCAGAACTGTGATTTGAGCAGCCCAAACACATGCTCAATTACATTTCGTGTTTGCGCGTGTGCCTCATTATGGTGTTCCTGTTCAGGTGTGTGTGCGTTTCTAATGGGTGTCATCAGCCACGGCTCCAGTGCATAGCTAGCATCCTCCAGTAGGTGACCAGGTGGGATGTCCCCATTGGCAAATGTCTGGTACAGCTGCGTCAGATGCCAGATATGGGAATCATGGTAGCTTCCAGGGCAGTCAGCACACACATTCAGTATTATGCCCTGGGCATCACACATGATCTGGCAGTTGATGGAGGAGAAGCCCTTGCGGTTGAAGTAGACCCTACCCCACTCACCAGCTGGTGCTTTGATGCGTATGTGCATGCAGTCTATTGCACCCACTACCTCAGGGTATTCCGCTATTTGCTGGAAGAGACGCATATTGCTGGCCAATACCTCATGGGAATTGGGGAAATATACATTATCACCGACATGTGCTGACATGGCATCCAGGAACTAGTGCAGTACCCTGGATGCTGATGCCTGTGATATCCCCATCATATCACCAGTTGGTCTCTGGAAGGTACCTGTTGCTAATATTCTTAGGCCAACACATACCTTGTTTTCTACTGGGGTGGGTTCCCCTCTGTTGATTCTGTGTTTGAGGCGTGGCCTGCACAGCTCAACAATTTGCTGCAGGAGGTCTCTGTTCACTCTATAGCGCTCCACTATCTCCAGCGTATGTAGCCCCTGGTAGGTTACCCTGGGCCTGTTCACTCTTCTCCGTCTTCTCACTGTGGGTTGTCCAGCAGCATTTCCATTGTCACCACCCTCAGCATGTTGCATATGTTGCCTTATAACAGCAATGGCAGCCCCTAGCATTTCTTTGTCTCAGTAAAGCTTTCAGTTTTCACTTCTATTAGCTTACTGTAGTGTCTCATGTAAGAAACATAATGGACTGTTGTTTGCAGAGTTTTAAGTGCTAGGCTGGGCTGGGCTAGTGTGCTGCCTGTGTAATTGCCTGATTCTGATTGTTTTCACCTGCTAGCTCTGCTAGTACTCCCTGGTAGCTTCCTACTATTTGTTGTGCTTCCTATTTCCTTTCTGTTTCCTCGGGGGGACAGCACCACACACACAAGCGCAAACACGCTCACAGCAGCTCACATGCATGCACACATGCTTACACAGCCTTCAACTTGCTTATTCGGGTTAAACCGCGTGCACACCAGTGCAAACGCACTTACAACACTTTAAACTGCCTTATACATGCTTACTCCAGCTTAAACGTGTGCACTCACTCTTACACACGCGCACACTGGTTACTCGGGTTTACAGGCGCGCACATGCATGCATACCCGCTCAGCAAGAAGCTTTGGTGTTATTCATGGCATACACCTTCCATTTCTTGTCTTTACCTAGCCTACCTGTTGACACACCTCTTTCAATGATGTGTAAATGACAGCTGACACATGCCACTCTGCTCCAATGAGCTTCCCTTCTTTCATACATACCCCACTCATGATGTCACCTATCTTCTACTCTGTTACTCCCCTTATCCTACTCCTACACTCCACTGACTGTGCTCATTTGCTATGTAAACCTGCGATTCACTATCCTAACCCTCTTTTGCATAGGATTGCCTACTAATGCTTGATTACATCTCTTAGACTGTGCTTCCCCTCTTAGCAACCTCTACTCGGTGGCCATGTTGTCTTCAGCCTGCCATTCCCTTGCATTGTAAATTAACAATTTAAATAAAATCCACATTTGTGGGGTTTTATTTTTATTTTTCTGGTTTTTAGAGCGCAGCCCGTTTGTGTGGCGCTGCGCTAAACTTAAACATCGGAAATCGGAGAAAAAAAATAAATTATTTTTTTTTTCATATTGCATCAGGAAACATTGCCATTGGCCGTATATTTGGCCATTGACATGCTTCCTGCACTGGATGCAACCTTTATTTGGAGCTGTCATGGCTCCGTTTTCCTATTTGCAGAACGGTACTCGGTTGTCAACTGAGTACATTTCCGCAGATAACACTGCTCTTACTTGAACAGGTTCGGGTTTCCTGAATCACAAATCTACCTCATTTGCATGCTTTTCACCTGCAATTGAGGTAATTTGCATAATCCGGCCCTGTCCGTGTAAGAACCGTTTTAGGAGCTCTCTTGCACGCCCCTGCAGGCTGTTCCTGGATCGCTCGTCAGACATGATGGCTGCATGGAGTCTTACTCTACTCTTAGACTCTGTGCAAGCCATCATGAATCCGGCCCTCTGTGTTACACTACATTTTAATTGTCAAATCACAATTTTTTCTTTTCATTGTCAAGAATGCAGATAGTAAGAATATGCTTATACCTAGCAGAAATTTAAAAGAAAATAATTACTCTAAATAAAATTACTACACAATAAGAATCTATTGTTTCTCTGCAATAAGTAGTTGCTGTACTAAAGTATGCTCTTAAACTACATGCCATACAAATACTATCAAACATTTTGGAGTTAAAAATATTTTTGCAGGAAAAAACAAACACACAAGTGTTGTCATTTCAGAGGTCATATTGCCTTAAAGTAATGCAGTTTCCACTTGTACATATGATGCAGTGGTGGTTGACCCTGACATAATTTCATTTATCTGACTTCAGTTCTATTTATTGAATGAAATATGCTTTAAAGAAGTGGCACAGCAGAAATCAATGTTTCTATGTTCTGCTCTTTCAAGTGTGGCTTACATCATGATACAGTTTAGCATGGCATCTATATTTCACTAATTTAGCTGAGTAAGTAACTCCAAGCAGCAAGGAAATGTGCTGTTATTATATTCAGTACAGTTTCAAACAATTGGCATCATTAATCCAGTCTATTCTATTGTGTTAGTTTGGAGTTTTGTGCTGCACTAATTTCTGTCACTGTCACACATAAATCAGAAAAAGAATAATGTTTTGTATAGCATAGATGACAAATCTCTGGAAGAATGCAACAGAATTTCTTGTGATAAATGCGTAATGATTTCTGTTATCTTTTTCTTTAAACAATTTTGTTGCATAAATTGAAATGTGTTAACTCAGCAACTACAAATATATTTCAGTCTCCCCTCAACTATGGCTAACACATGCAAAAATGGACTAGGTTTAATATTTCTTCCATAAGACAGCATCCCAGGAATGCAACATCTGTTGCTCTTTTCTTGGAAAGAATACGCTCCTATAAAATTATATAAATGTACTGTTTGATCATGTCTGCTTACCTGGTACGAGTGTGTTCAATGATGGGTTACTGAACTTACATTCATATGGAGAGACCTTGAACCCCTCCTAATATCTCAGAATGGCTGCATATGAAATAGTACCAATAGAATCAGCATCCATTGGACGGTTTTGAAAAAAAATGGCAAAATACTCAGCTAGAGAATGTATATATAGTAAATGCATAATTTCAAATATTGTTCCTAAAGGACTTCAGATATGAAAATATCCTAATAGCTTGAATTAACATTTCCCTTTTCATCATCAGTTTACAGCAATATTTGACAGACATGCACTAGAACCTCTGGCACTGTTAACTGAACGAAGGGGGACGGGTTTCGAAACATTTGTTTCTAAGTGCAAGTGACAATCTATATACCAGAATAAGTCACTTACAATGAAAGCAGGTCTTTTGGAATCTGGCCCCAGGGGTAAGCTTGTTTACAGACAGGCCTTACACATTAGTCATTTAAACCAAAAGCAAGTCTTTTGGGATCAGGGCAGGTTTACACCAGAGTAAATCAATTACAATGAGAGCAACTCTTTTGGAATCTGGACCAATGAATCAGGACTTGATTTGCTAGTTTCTGAAACTGACCCATTTAACACTAGCATTAAAAATTACTTGCTGTTTTCATCTTATGAATAGTGTTGTGCCACAGTGTTTAAAAAGTAGAAAACATGCATGTGGGGCTTAAATTACAGAAAAAAAGAATAAAATAACCAGAGACCTTAATTATTATAAAAATGGAACAGCTTATCTTGTTCTTCTGTAGAAAATTTTAACAATAACAAAAGGTCAACCACACAATTAATAGCTAAGGTTGCTACAGAGATACTAGAAGATGCTGATGCATTTTTAAGTTTGACACAGGAGGAATTTTCAGCAGTATGTGATCATCATGGTTAGCAAATCAGGCCAGTACACCTAATAAGAAGAGCTCACCAACCAGGAACTTTCAAATAGAGCAGAAAACCTCCCACACACAGTATTCCAGAAGCAGAAGAGGAGGAGGTCAAGAGGCCTAAAAACTGAGACCTGGTTCAGGGCTCCAGAGAGCACTCCTGCATTACCAGGCTATAATTCATACCACATCTTTTGGCCACCTAACCTGGACCGAAACACTAAAGGAGGAGGAGTATCCATATTCATTAAGGATATCCACACCTCCAGGCTAGTTGCTCAACATAATGCATCCAAAATTATCCAAGTGCAACTAACACTGTGCAAGACTGCAACCCTGGTTGTAGCTTGTTACAGATCCCCCGCCATGCCCCAAGGATGTCCACTCCATGTTTCTTAATATACTGGGTAATATTAAGGTACAGCCCAATACCTAATAATCGACGATTTCAACTACCCCACCATCAACTGGGAAAACTACTCATGTACTAACTCATTTGCTCAACGCTTTCTGGAATTCATAAATTCCAACACCCTGGATCATCTCGTCCATACCCCCACCAGGGGCAGCAATATCTTGGACCTGGTCATTACCAATATGGGCAACCGATGTTCCATGCCAGAGTTCAGCTCCTCACTGGTCAGATCTGACCACAAGCTAATCACTCTAGACATTAATATCCCACCCCCCATTAAGGAAACCACCGTAAAAAAATTCTCCAAAGCCAACTTCATACTTCTTAAGACCGAAGTGGCAAGCTTCACAACACCCATACAGATGGAAAATAGAGGTACGCCTGCTGAATCCTGTACAAATGCACTGTATAAGCACATACACGAGTGCACGGATCGTGCCATCCCCAACGGAACCAAGATGCTATTCTCCAAAATAAAGGAAGCCATTCTGGTGGTCCCCTGCCATAAACCAACTCTACAACAGAAGGAAGAAGCTGTTGCAAAAGAGAGTAAAATCCCCCAATTGCAGGAACTCCCTGGTCAGCCTCAGTAAGAAGCTGGGATCCCTCATAAAATCCTCCAAAGCTAGTTACAAAAATAAAATTGCCACTGATTCTAAAGACAACCACAAAGCATTCTACAGCTATGTCAAGAATTTCAATGGCAACACTCAGATCTGCTCTGAGCTACAGAACAATGGCTCTAGATTTACAGAACCAACTGATATTGCCAACATCCTGGCAGATAAGTTCAGTGCAAACTCCCCCCCCCTCACACCCCAAAGGGCCCATCACTATATTAGAAGAATACAAAACTCCTGTAATCACGGCTACACAAGTAAAGACCGCACTCTCCAAAGCCAAGAACACAGCATCCATGGGACCTGGCAACATCCCGGGCTATGTTCTGCATGAACTGCAGAATGAACTGGCACCCCACCCAAGTACCATGTTCAATCATAGCCTCACTTCAGGATTTGCGCCTACTGAATGATGCACAGCAACAGTTATCCCACTCCACAAAGGGGGTGCCTCCACAGATCCTGTGAACTACCTCCCCATTAGCCTGATGAGCCTGGTCTGCAAGGCCATGGAACGTATAATCTTGGGGCTTATAAACAAGGACATAGGTAACCTCCAAACTCTGGACCCCACTCAATTTGGGTTTGTAAAAGGTAGGTCATGTTTTCTAAACCTGAATGACTTCTTTGAAGCAGTTACCACAGCCGTGGATGAGAATAAAGTGGTACACACAGCCTATCTTGACTTCGCCAAGGCTTTCAACACCATCCTCCACTCTGGAATTATAGATAAACTCACTAGACTGGGCATAAATCCCTATGTCACAAGATGGGTGACCAACTGGCTCACTGACAGAACCCACACAGTGAAAGTAGCAGACTCCAAATCCAACTTCAGACCAGTGACAAGTAGAGTACCACAGGGATCAGTCCTGGGTCCTCTCCTGTTTGGCATCTATTTCTCAGAAGTCCAGGCTAATACAGCAGGTCTTTGGCTAATGAAGTTTGCAGACGACTGTAAACTAGGTGCCATAATAGAATCACCTAATGATGTGGACATTCTACAAAGGGGCCTCACTGAGACTGACGCTTGGTGTCAAAGTCATGGCCTCAAGCTCAATGCCAAGAAGTACATTGTCATCCCCTTGGGGAAAAACACTGTACCATTAAATACCACATAGGCGGTAGCCTACTAAACACCGACAGTGTGATAAGAGACCTTGGGACATAGGTGGACAGTAGTCTCTTCTTTGATAATCACATCGCCACAGTAGTCAGGAAATCCTTCTCTGTGGCACACCTCATCACAAAGAGGTACACCTCCAGAAAAAAAGAGGCCATTGTTCCTCTCTACTCATCCCTCATCAGACCCATTATATAGTACAATGCCCCATTTGGCATATACCTTGCAAGACATCTACAACAACTAGAAAGGCCACAGAAATACCTCACTAAGAGGATTGCCGACCTCAAACAGATGCCAAACACAGACCGTCTCAAAAACTCCAGCTCTACTCTATCGCTTATCACCTACTCAGAGATGACCTCTGTCTAACATACAAAGCCATGTCAAACCCAGATCTGTTGGACATGCTACACTTAAAGAAACCCCAATCCCTCCGAGCCACATGCTCCAGGGACCTAAACCTTGCTACCACAATAAGTAGAACATGCTGGAGGGATAGATTCCTGTCCCAAAGACTTCCCATGCTCTGGAACAGACTACCCATTCATGTCAAGCAAAGCTCCTCATTAGCTCTCTTTAAGAAAAATCTCAACAATTGGATAGGAAATAGGAAATTCACCCCAGGCATCACTTCTGTGACTCTGCTAGACAGGGGCACAGGAAAATAACTTTCTTGGGTGGCAAAAGCCAGGGAACACTTTTGGATAGGCTTATATAAGCCCCAGGGCTGATAGCCTAGTACCTACCTATGAACCTATGAAGAACTAACTGACCTTTTGGCAGCTATAAAAGGTACTGTGTTATTTCAACATGATAACTAACATTTTTAAATACATTTCATTGGACATTACTGATAACTTTTTAAGAAAGGTTTTATGTCTCTCCCATCAAGGAGAGATGGTATATAGTGAATTCTGGTTGA
The DNA here is from genome assembly GCF_019279795.1 of Protopterus annectens. NCBI lineage: Eukaryota > Metazoa > Chordata > Ceratodontiformes > Protopteridae > Protopterus > Protopterus annectens. The sequence continues at coordinate 377,957,335 of NC_056739.1, read as the reverse complement.
GCTTAGGTTGTTTATATTTATTTTAAGCTTTTCCTTTATTAACAGTGATGACACATTTGAAAGCACCTTTAGGCGGTGAAGTGTATTTAACCCCTCTTGCATCCTGTTTTGGCCATATTTGAAAAGGCCTGTGAGGATATCAGGTTAATTTTACAGGGAAAAAAACATTTTTTGTTTTATCAAAAGATGATTCAGCACCATTAGAACAATCCACTATTAGTGGACAATAGCATTTCTTGAAACTTGATAGAGGGTGAGGTTTAGCTACCACAGATCATACAGACTATAATAAAATATTTCTTTGCCAAATGAGAATGTTTTATTTAATATTTACTCATTTAATGACATCGACGTTGTATAGAGGCACATTGATTTAGCTTTATATTATCTGTTGCTGCAATGGGATATTACTCTAGAACTTTTACATTTTTGCAAGTTGAGATAGCCAAAATTACTTGCATATCTGGTTTGCCCAAAAGTACATAAAAACATAAATTATCCTCTCATAGGCCATATCGTGGATGCAGGCACCTAAGACCCAAACTTTAATAATCTACATAGAAAGGTTACAATGTTTTTGCTACAAATACACATTTACTTATTGATTCATGGCATGTTTTGTATAGTATTACACATGAATTGTATTCCCTTGACTTGATATTCTTAGCAATTGATGTCACGTGTTTGTTTACAGTAATACATCATGACCTAGATTTGTCTCAGTTCAGTGAAGATTTATTAGGTATAGAAGGATTAACAAGCAGGCATTTTAATTACATTATTTTTGGAATAAGTTTTAAAGAATAATTTTATTTTGAAGGTGACTAGTATTGCCAAAATTCAGGTGTTGTGGAGACATTATGTTCTATTATTTTTTCCAATACAGTTCTTTGGTTCCGGAACAAAGTATATGTTTAATACTGTATGTCAGATACTGGAAACACTACCCCCCCAGATTTACTATTCCTCTGTGCAGGACTAGCTTAGTCCTGCATGGAAGCGGCTATTTAGGAGCAGGACGGCAACGAGCCATGCATAATAATGAGGCATGCTGCCTGAGGATTTAGGCTTATATGGAGCGTGTAAGAGTGCAGGGATCATTTCTGAGAGAAGAGCTCTCAGAATATATATGCCCTCGCAATGAAGAACAGCAGAAAGGGGATAGAAATGAGCGTGACCGCTCATAGGTGTCTGCATATCCCCACCAACAGTCCCCATGTGTACAACGGCAATAAAAGCACACATAAATAAAATGAACACGCCGTTTTTTTTTTTTTTTACAAATCCCATTAAAGCTAATCATAGGTGCGCAGGTGTGCCCACTGCTTAGCTATGGTTAATGCAGCTTAAATGGCTGAAGAGAATAACAAGGAAGTTATATACAAATGAAGTAGCATAGCAATAGTGTAGTGGGGAGAGCATTTGCTTTATTAGCAGGCATTTCTGGTTAGAGTCCCACTGCAGCAGATTTCAGTTTTCATGGCAAAGCACGTTATGAGTAATGGGTTATGTTGCATAACCTACTAAATAACATATTTTTATGAACTGGTGTACTGCAGTAGATGCACATGTGATGTGTCAGTGTCATAATGAATAAGGTATTAGTAAGCAGGTTTAAGCATGAATAAGCAATAGTAAGCATATTTAATCACTAGTAAGTGAGTGTAACCCCGTTTGTGCGATGGTAAGCAATGCCTACACTGGTTAAGCAATTATAGGTTCATAGGTTCATACTAGGCTATCTGCCCTGAGGCAATTATAAGCCCAGCCTGATTCTGTATGGCTTATGCCACCCCTTGATTTGAGTATACTGTGCCCTTTTTAAGGTTTAGTTTACTGTGCCTCTGTCTAATAGTGACACGGGAGTAATCCCTGGGACAAACCTACGATCCCCCATCCACCTATCGAGATTCTTCTTGAAGAGATTCAGTGAGGTGCTCTGCCTCACATGAACTGGAATTCTATTCCAGAGCGAAGGGAGCCTCTGGGTTATGAACCTGTCCCTCCAGCAAGTTCTATTTATTTCTGTGCTGAGGTTCAAGTCCCTCGAGCATGTGGCTCTAAGGGATTTAGATTTACTGAGGTGGTGCATGTCCATTAATTCTGGATTTGACATAGCTTTGTATGTCAGGCATAGATCGCCTCAGAATAGGCGGTATGCAACTGAGTAGAGCTGGAGTTTTTTTAACCGAGCAGCATATGGCATCTGTTTGAGACCCTTGATTCTCTTGGTGAGATACTTTTGGGGTCTTTCTAATTGCTGCAGGTGTCGGGTAAGGTACATCCCAAAAGGGGCATTGTATTCTATGATGGGCCTGATGAGGGATGAATAAAGGGGCACGATTACCTCTCTTGATCTAGATGTGAAACCCTTCGTGATGAGGTGGGCTATGTAGAAGGTCTTTCTAACCACTTTGGCAATGTGGTTTTCAAAGGAGAGATTGCTATCAACTTGGGTGGTCCCTAATAACTTTCTCTGTACTTAATGGATTTCCGCCTATGTGGTAATTTGTGGGCACATTGTTTTTGCCAAAGGGTATGACTATACATTTTTTGGCATTTAGCTTTAAACCATGGCACTGGCACCAGTTATCTGTCTCTGTGAGACCTTTTTGAAGGATGTTTGTGTCAGCTGGAGAGTTGATTATGGCGCCCAGTTTGCAGTCGTCTGCGAACTTGGTGAGCCATAGTCCTCCCACGTTTGCCTGTACCTCAGAAAAGTATATACCAAACAAGAGTGGTTCAATTCTAAAGCTAACTCTCTGTAAGCAGATGTAACGGCAGGTTAGCAGTGCTTAACATCATGCAAACCCATGCAAACCCACTTACAAATGCACAAAAGTGCCTTAATCACTCTGTATCCAATGGCCCTTGTTCTGCTCATCAACAAAATAAACAGCCATGCAGGTCTCAAACTCAGGACCCTATACACTAGAGTCACAATAGTTAACCACCAAGCCATCATAGAAGTACAGTAGAATGAGGTACCTGCAAACAAGTCCTCACCATAGTATAACCAAACTGAACCTGTGAAAGGAATCAGTATACAGTCATATGTTCCATAACCCACTAAATAACATAAATATGTGAACTGGAGTACAGCAGTAAGCCCAGAAGTGAGGTGTAATTGAAATAGAGTGTTGAAGTCCACAATAAAACATAAGGACCCCATAGAGTGTACGTACATTTTAATTGTGTATACCAGGCAGATATACAAGATGCAATGAATAATAAATCAATGCCAAAAAGGAAATATAATGCAAAGTCTAATGTAAGAAACGCTAAGCATTGCACAGACCAGCTTAGGAAGTGTAAGCAATGTGTAGACCAGCTAACCCATTGTGCCCAGTGGTATACCCCTTTAAATAATGCCAACCTTAAGTAAGCAGGTTTGCCCATAGCTTAGCCTTTTCAAAATGGGTAAATTATGGAAAAGTGTGGGAAATCGGCCCTACTTAAACCCAAGAGGCAGGAATACATGTCATGACTGGTTATAGCTTCCCCTTGCAGGCACTATGGCAGTAAATGGAGAAGGTGTGCACTTTCGGGCGCAGTGCTGTTGCATCCAGGAATCCAAGGTCATGGCAGGACCCTAGTTAAAGACCATGATCAGAGACTGCTGCAGGGTCAGTACCAGGACTCCCAATATAAGGCAGAGGCCTGGGACCATCTCAACCATGACCTTACCAGTGCCACTGGTATACCCAAAACTAGTGAGCAAGTCAGGCACCACTATGCCGACCTGAAGCGGCATAAGGGGGCCTCTTGGAGGAGTGGATGCAAGAGGCTAGAGTGGCAGGGGATGTCCCAGTCATGTGTTAAGTATCACCTCAGTATGTGTGTAATAATTGCCATCTCAGGTATATCATGGATAGGTATGGCTAAATATTCCTCTTATGTCCCCCACAGCTGCAATGGAGTGGGCCGCAAACCAGGAGGCCCACATCAGTTGCCTGGTGAGGTTGCGATGCGAGGCAGGTCAGTAATACTCATGCATTTACTGTTATAGGAAATAAAAATAAAAGTAGTAGTAAATTACTTGTATAAAACCTGTATTGTTCAAGGCAAGTACTGCATACACTAGAGAATATGGCAAGAATAGTTTCATATTGTTTGTAAGTCAATAAAGGTGTAATAGCCTGACAAAACAGGTCTAACTGCTGGACTGCATGTGTATATCCTGGTATCATACGGTAATGTAGATATGCAATCATGTAAGAGTACTGTAGTATTAAGCACAGTTACCCTCACCGTGCACCATAAATTGAATGTGTAGTAATGCCTGTATATGACAGGTGCAATCCCCAGAGGCCATTTAGTACAACTGAGAGACACATAGACAGTAAACAGGGAAAATGCAGACAACAGAAACCAAATAGCACCTGCAACTGAGATGTGAACTGTTGTTTTTTTAGCACACACAGCCATGGTTTGAATCCTGCCAGTGGTAGTAGTCTGCATACAGAATCATACCCCACAACTGTACAGATATGTCCAAAATGTCTATTAAAGTGGCCCATATCTGTTGCCTATCAACCTGCCCCCCTGGGGAATCAGTGGGAATGATCCCAGACATATAGACAGCAAACAGGAAATACAACTGATTGACACAAATCTATGAGAACAAAGCTAGTACACTAGCAACTCCACAATACCTTATGTGACTAAGAAGCCACGTATGTCCCATTTACACCCCAACTTGTCAAGCTGTGGTCAGAGTGTGTACAGTGACAGAGTGAGATGTACGTGCATAAAAGTAATGTGGAATCTGGTACTTTGTGTGGGAACATTCAGGTAGTGCTAATAAACAATCCTCCCACAGGTCTGGCAGATACCAACAATGTGCCCAGAAATACAAGAATGATATGCAGTTGTTCTGAATAATGAGGTATTACACATCACTGTCTCCCACACTGTTCTACAACATATAACTGTATAGGAAATCTGTATATGAGTGTTGTAATACAAGGTCAGAATGCAAAAGCACAGGGGATTAATAAGAAGGAAAGCAGATAGGAGATATACAGCAATATCTATATAGCAGACACAACTATGATGGACAGTGTTTATGTTGTAGCTGACACAGCCATGGTCTGAATCCTGGGAGTGGAATTAGGCTGCATACATATTCATACCCCACAACTGTACAGATGAGGCCAGAATGTCCAGTATATGTGTCCATATCTGCTGCCTGTTCCCATGTCCCCCTGGTAAGTCTGTGGGATGATCCCAGATGTTTAGCCTGCAAATGGAATACAAGTGATTGTCAAACATCATGAGAACACACCTGCCACTTTAGCAACACCTCCACCTCCACAAAGGATATGAGTTACAAACACACACACACACACACACACACACACACACACACACACACACACACACACACACACACACACACACACACACACACACACACACACACCTGTCCTGTCTGGGATTAGAACTCTAACCTAACTAGTTTATTACACTACAGCAATTCACAGTTATAGTACATACCATGGAGATTACTGGAGTACTCCTTCCCCAAAGGTCTATTTCACATTGGATGACAACAGCAGGATTGCCAAAGCAGGGCATTTGAATTGCAGTGAGTGTGGCTAGGCTAAAATGCATTGCTCCCTACACAGAAATTGAAACACACACAAAACATCCACAACTGACATATGTAGGTATAGAACCCCTAACAGAGGTCTATATCACACTACAGCATGAAGCTGTTATAGGATGTACCACGGGGATTACTGGAGAATGCCTTCCCCAAAGGTGCATTTCACAATGAATGACATCAGCAGGATTGCCAAAGTAGGGCATTTGAAATGTACTGCCTGTGACTAGCCTAAAATGCATTGCTCCCTACACAGACATTGAAACACACATAAAACATCCAGAATTGCCATGGGTGGGAATAGAACCCTACCAGAGTTCTATATCACACTACAGCAGTACACAGTTATGGCACGTGCTATGGAGATTACTGGTCTACATCCTTCCCAGAGGTGTATCTCTAGGTAGATGACATCAGCAGCCTTACCAAAGTAGAGCATTCAAATTGTATGGAGTGTGACTACCCTAAAAAGCATTGCTCTTTACACAGACAGAGTCAGACAGACACACACACACAAACACACACTTGCCAGGTCTGGGATTAGAACTCCTACCTAGCTAATTTATCTTACCAGAGCAGTACACAGTTATAGGATGCGCTACAGCAAATATTGGGCTACAACCATCCCAGAAGTGTATTTCTAGGTGCATGACATCAGCAGCCTTGCCAAAGTAGAGCATTTCAATTGTAGGGAGTGTGACTACCCTAAAAAGTATTGCTCTCTACACAGACAGAGTCAGACAGACACACTCACACTTGTCAAGTCTGGGATTAGAACTCCTACCTAATTAATTTATCACACTACAGAAGTATGCAGTTATAGGATGTGCTATGGAGATTACTGGACTACAACCTTCCCATACGTGTATTTCTAGGTGGATGACATCAGCAGCCTTGGCAAAGTAGAACATTTCAATTGTAGGAGTGTGACTACCCTAAAAAGTATGCAGAGTCAGACAGACACACACACAAACACACACACAGACGCACACACACTTGGCAAGTTTGGGATTAGAACTCCTACCTAATTTATCATAATACAGCAGTACGCAGTTATAGTATGAGCTACAGAGATTACTGGGCTACAACCTTCCCAGATGTGTATTTCTAGGTGGATGACATCAGCAGCCTTGCCAAGTAGAGCATTTCAATTGTAGGGAGTGTAACTACACTAAAAAACATTGCTCTCTACACAGACAGAGTCAGACAAACACACACACACACACACACACACACACACACACACACACACACACACACACACACACACACACACAGACACAGCTGCCAAGTCTGGGATTATATCTCCTACCTAACTAATTTATCACACTACAGCAGTACACAGTTATGGGACACGCCATGCAGATTATTGGGCTACAACTCTCCCAAAGGTGTATTTCACAGTGGATGACCTCAGCAGGCTTGTCATAGTAGGGCTATGGAGAGGGTAGTGTGTGTGCATGGACAATAACCCATTCATCTAGAGGTTAACATGCCACATGCGGGCACACACAGGATCATATTTCACAGGTACCTGTATACAGCTGCTAGATGACTACTTCCTTGTACAGTCATGTTGCACACCTAGCAAGTGCACCACATAGTCTGTAATGTTGACAGATACCAGTGGCTAGTATCTGCAGTGAGTGACATCTGAACCTCATTTGGTTGTGGCCCTTTGGCTGTGTGCTGGGTCGGACAGGCCTGGATGGCTCCTTGTCACAGTCACCCTCTTCCACACATCTATGTACATCTACCTTTGGCTTATTATAGTGTGTTGTTCTTACATATATGTCTGTATTCCTATCCACTGTGTGTGCAAAGCATGAGTGGTGCATACTGAGGAGTGTCTGCGCTAACATCTGCGACTGCCAGATATGTCTGGTCCACTGGTGTTTGCAGACATGGCCTTCAAGTGTTTAAGTATCTGAGCATGCCCAGTATGCCTGTCTGTATTGAATGTGTGGATCGAGACCAGGTAGTTTGTACTGCAGTGCTGACCTTTGTCTTGTACACCTACAGGTAGCATGCTGTTTCTGCAGGGTATCCATCAATCATTTGGCATTGACTGTTACTATATTTCTGCATAGCATGGGGGGCACACCTGACTATTTCTACATTTCTACACAGGATTTGGGGGGGCACACCTGACTGTTACTAAATGTCTATGTAGGATGGGGGGTACACCTGACTATTTCTATATTTCTACACAGGATTGAGGGGACACACTTGACTGTTATTACATTATTACATAGGATGGGGGGCACACCTGACTATTTCTACATTTCTACACAAGATTGGGGGGGGCACACCTGACTGTTATTACATTACTACATAGGATGGAGGGGCACATCTGACTATTTCTACATTTCTACACAGGATTGGGGGGCACACCTGACTGTTATTACATTACTACGTAAGATGGGGGGCACACCTGACTGTTATTACATAAGTATGTAGGATGGGGGGGGCACACCTGACACTTGTACACATTTGCTATGACTGTACTGGTATGTCAGGTACTCCATTTTATTATGTATTCTTACCTGTCAGGCTGACTAGAGGCATACCAGTGTACTACAGATCTTAGCTTTGGTTGCCCTACATATTACTATATGACCTCCTACCTTCAGAACTAACATCCCACTGCCTAACCTGCTGTAGTCTGTCTGTGTAGGCCTGGGGGGTGGAGGTTACGCATAGGCATCATTCAGAGGCCATAGCACATGCTCTGTTTGGGTTTGTCTACACCTGTCCTGCTGGCTGAGACTGTTGTTGAGTATGTGAACCTCCCTGACTGGCATGTGTGAGTCATATGGACACACATGTCACCCAGCACATTTCCTGCAATGGGTTTTGTCACCCTGCATAGTACTGGCTACTATGGTGACTCCAGTATTTGTTACAGATGTCATGGTGCCACCATGGGTGTCTACTTTCTACTGCCATAACATTCAGCCACTCAATTCCCTTGCATGCTCACATCCATACCATAGTTACAGGTAACAACACATTCTACTCCATTTAGCAATTGGTAGGTTGATTGACTTACCTTGTGGGTGTGTCATGATTGCGGATGGTGCTGGAGGGCTGTCTATGTCCAATGCACATATTACACTCCCTATACATAGTTGAGCACAGGTAGTGTCATGTTTTGCATCCCTTTTACTGTATGTGAGAGTCAGAGAGAGGTGTCATTCCCTGGGTCCCTACTGTGTCAGTGAATATGTATGCATTGTCTCTTTGCAGCAGCCTCAGCATACTGGGCACACCTCTATCTGCCTACTGGGGCAGGCTCAGGTTGTTCTTGCTCTGAGTCACTCTGTGCCTGTGTAAGCCTTGGCATTGGTGGGGGCCTGTGTGGCCCTGCTCCGTGCTGTTCCTGCTGAACCTGTTTCCACAGGACCATATTGTGTAGCATGGCACATACCATAACAATCTGGGTACATGTATCTAGTGAGTACTGCAAGGCTCCACCAGATGTGGCCAGACACCGGAACCGTGACTTGAGCATCCCAAACACATGCTCTATTATACATCTGGTGTGTGCGTGTGCCTCATTATGGCATTCTTGTTCAGGTGTGTGTGCATTTCTGATGGGTGTCATCAGCCACAGCTCCAGTGTGTAACCAGCATCTCCCCACTAGGTGACTGTAGGGGATGTCCCCACTGGCAAATCTCTGGTACTGCTGCATCAGATGCCAAGTGTGGGAATCATGATAGTTTCCAGGGCAGCCAGCACACACATTCATTATAATACCCTGGGCATTACAGACAACCTGGCAGTTGATGGAGGGGATGCCCCTGCGGTTGATGTAGGCCATACCCTGATCACTGGGTGGTGCTTTGATGCATATGTGCTTGCATTCTATAGCACCCACTACCTCAGGGTATTCTGCTAGTTGGTGAAGAGACGCATATTGCTGGCCAACACCTCACAGGTGTTGAGGAAATATATGTGCTCACTGGCATGTGCTGACATGGCATCCTAGAAGTAGTGGAATACTCTGGATGCTGATGCTTGTGAGATCCCCATGATATCCCCAGTTGAGTTTTGGGAGGTACCTGTGGCTAGTATTCCTAGGCCTACACATACCTTGGTATCCACTGGGATGGGTTCTGTTGGTCAGTTTGGTGTGTCAGGTGTGGCCGGCACAGCTCAACAATTTGCTGTAGGAGGTCCCTGTCCATTCTATAGTGCTCCACTATCTCCAGCTCATGTAGCCCCTGGTAGGTTACCCTGGGTCTGTACACTCTTCTGCATCTCCTCACTGTGGGTTGATTGGCAGCATTCACATCCTCACCACCCTCAGCCTCTTGCACATGTTGTTCTATGTTGCCTGGTGCAGCCCCTCTAATTTTGCAGGTTTGTTTGTTAATACACCAGTGGCGTAGAGTGTGGGAAAAACTAGAGTGGAAGGTGTTTACATAGTTTATAGTAGTGTTCTGGGCTGGGCTGCTCTGCTGCCTGTGTAATTGGCTGATTCTGATGCATTTCACCTGCCAGCTATGCTAGTTCACCTTGATTACCTTCCTACTGCTGTTTTCCCTTCCCATTGCCTTCCTGTTTAAGCCCGGGGTGCACTGCACAGAGTACTCAAATGTGCACAGTGCTGCTATTTCCTGGTTTAAATTTTTTCTTCTTCCTTTAAAAGCTGTTGCGTGGTGCGCATACCTGCTTAGGCAATGTAAAAAGTGCTAGGCAGATTCAGACACACCCTCTAGCTTAGCTGTGCTAAGCTAGGAGCAAACCCGAGCCACAGGGCTCCAATCTGCTTACAGTATGCCTGACACACACTCCCATGATATCACCTAACTCCTAGGCTTGCACCAAGCTATTCCTACTATTACACTGTTGTGACCTGACTAGCATGCTGGGGAAAACTGGGATTCCCTATCATTCTCCTCATTTGCATAGGATTGCCTGCTAATGCATAGTTACATGTCTCACACTGAGCCTCCCCCTTTAGCAACCACTACTCACTGGCCATGTTGCCTTCTGCCTGCCATTGACTTGCATGGCAGAATAATGATTTTAGTTAGAATGCTTAATTTGAGTTTATTTTGTTATTTTCCCCCGATCCCGTTTGCGTGCCGCTGCCATACGCTTAAACAGCTGAGATTGGCTAAAATATAATAAAAGTTAATTTTTTAATTTTTTTGCCTGTTTGCAATGCCAATGGCTTTATACTTGGCCATTGGCATGCTTACTAAGTGATATGCAGCCTTTATTTGGAGCTGTCACAGCTCCGTTTTTGGAGTTTGCAGAAATGTTCTCAGTTACTAACATACACATTAGATTTGAAGCCACCAGGGATCTTAGAGAGCTTTACATCTAAATAACTAATTTCTTGATCTTTGTTCTCATAAGTAAATCTCAAGAAGTTTGTACTATTATTAAGATATTCAATGAACTGTGTAATATCCTTCTGTTTCTTCTTCTATAAAATAAAAATATCGTCCAAGAATCTCAAATATGTACTTATATACTCATGATATCTACTACTAAAAACATGTTGCAATTCCCACCCTAGCAAAACAATATTTACATATAGGGGGTGCAGGCTGCACCCATGGTGACTCCTTTTGTTTTCTGATAGTACTCCCCTTCAAATAGCATGTAGTTATTATCTAACACATGTGCCATAATTTCACATACAAGTAGAAGTCGTCTGGGGTCTAAATTGGAACATTTAGATAGTATGCCTTCAAAAAGTTCCATCCCCTCCACTCTAGGTATGCAAGTAAATAAATCTTGGATGTCAATAGTCAAAAATATGACTTCTTCAGACCACAATTCCTGCTTTAACTGACCTAGGAAATCCCAAGAATCTTTTAAAATGTGGGATATCCCATCTAAAACATGTTTACAGGTTTTGTCAACAAACACTGCTAAATTAATTTATTTGCTTTTATTTATTAAAAGGAGTTTTCCATGGTCCTTTTGGTGCATTCTTTTTGTGGTTTTAGTCTATTGAGCACCTAGACACTCTTATTTGGTTAAATGCAATATTACCCATATTTTGGGAGTTATAGAAAATTATATTGCTGGTATACACTGTGGTGAAGATATATAAAGACCTGAGTTCATCTACTGGCTTGGGCATCTAAAGTTACTGGCAGAGGAAGATGAGAAAGCCCATGCTAGGGATAGGTCATCTATCTGTATACAGTTTGCAGCTAATCCTCCCCAAGGGCCAGGGACCCATGGGGGTGGGCATTGTCCAAGTCCCTACTGAGGCAGGATGTCACATGCTTATTTCCCTTTCTTTCCTGAGATATGAATGGATGAATGTACAGGGGTGGTAATTAGGTCCCAAATCTTTGACAGCAGTATGATATTGCCTCATTCTCCTCACTAGCTTATTGGACTGAAATTAGTCCAGGGTAAGTGGAGTCAGGTTCAATTGACCCAGTAAGTAAGGAGACACCCCTAGGGGCAAATTCTAGTCAGCTATGGGGAGCCAAAACAAATTATACATGTTATGTAAAATATGACAGACAGTCTAACAGGATTTAATTTGTTCTGCCCTATGATTACAAGATCTGACTCTCTCTAAGCCAGAAAGTTAACAAATTATAAAAGCACTTGGGAGACATCTAAGTAATAGCAGGTAACAAACTTGGTTTGTAAATGTTAAATCCTTCTTAAAGGTATCTGTGGTTTCTATATGAAAAAAAGATTTATGTCTGAAGAAAAGCTAAGAACAAAAAGACAGCGCTATCCTGGAGTCTGAACCTGTGAGTTTTGTTCTTTGCACTTCTCTCTGCCCAGAAATTCAGCTACTCTAGTCAGTGCTTAGAAATTATTTCAGATAAGAAGCAGGTAGGAAAAAAGTTCAGCTAAAGACATACATTTTTCTTTCTTTTAGTCCATTTCTTCCAAAGGATTATTTCCTTTTCCCCTTTACAATTCCATATTTTATTGGATATTTACCTGCTAACTACAGACTGTGGCAATATAATGCTGCAAGGATTAAATACCGCTTAAGTATTATACTTTTTCTTCACTTTTAAAAAATGTATGGCTAGGCATCTATATGTGATAAGAGCTTATCCTCCTGTCATCTAGGCTACCCTGTTCTCTCCATACTGCTTTGAGGCCATTTCTCCCGTGTCTCACCCAACATCTTTATTATATCTGCTATGACCTCATCTGAGTCTGTGCTTTCCTTGAAATGCTAAATGGTGATGAGCTGCTGGGTCCATCTCTAATTGGGCAGACTGCTCCGCTACCACTATAATTTATGTATATTTGGCTTATTGGCAGGAGTGAAACATTATCCTGGAAGATTCCCCAGCCTGGTAATCTGAAATAGTGTAAGATTACTACTACTATGGGCAAGGACATCAGGGCAGAAGACTATAATGCTGGAAAAACTAACAGCCTTCCATTAAATGTTTGTATTTATGGCAGGGGCACTGTAACATTTTTCAGTGTAGCTACTGAGGGCATGTGAGTAGTGTAGGGCACTAAACCAAGAATGAGTTGTGAGAAAGGTGTGTGGAGATGTTTAGTGTGATGTCTTGCTGGGTGTGCATGGTATAGGCCCATACCCAGGGCAGCAGTGCATATTTCCTGCATGCTCTTTTGGCCACCTTGTACTAGTGGGTTGCTTAATTTATATTTGTGCTATTATTATACTTTTATCTGTTTAATACCAGTGGTATGATCTGAAAGCATAACCCTAGTTGTCATAAGATTTATGACTTTAACATAAAATTTTAATTCTACTCTTGGGCAGTGGGTTGGTCCAATTACTTTAGCTTTTGCCAGCTGTCTTCTGTTTTACAAATAGATTGCAATCTGTGTATATTGCTATTCAATGCTCATCTGAGGGATTATTCAGACACCACAGAAAGTAAAAGAAAGTATAAGAAGTTAAAGGGGGTTCCTATTACGTGATCGAAAGTATAAAACTTCAAACACCACAAGATCGAACTTGTATGTTTGAAGTTTTATAATTTCGAACACAAAAAAAAAAAAAAAAAAAACCGGACAGAAAATAACTGTCGTAAGTATATTTCCCTTTACTGCACTATAGTGCAATCTCGAAGTTGGTATATTTAAAGAGGGGGGGTGTGGGGGGTGCCCCCCTGCTTACAACAGTTATTGAGCTGATTTTGTTTTTTTGTTTTTTTTTTAATTCGAATTGCTGAAACTTCGAACACTTGTGTTCGATGTTTTCAGGTTCGAAGTTTCAGCAATTCGATAACGTAATAGGAATTCATTCAAAGGTACAGGATATGAAGTGGGATGAAGTAACAGCTAGAGAGATTGAAACAAAGTTAAGAAATGCCTCTAACTGGAAAACACCAGACCCAGATGCAGTACCTAACTTCTGGTTGAAAGTATTAACATCTTTGCATGAAGATTTAAACATGAGTAAGAACTATTTATATGTACACTCTGAACAGACACTAACCTGGTTAAGAAAAGGAAAAGCAATGCTCCTACTTAAGAGTGAACCTGCAAGCTAACCAAAAAATTATAGACCAATAACTTGCCTTCTGACAATGTATAAACTGTACACCAGAATTGATGTCGACAGAGTTTATAGTTATTTAGAAGAAAACTCAATCATGGCAATACCACAAAAGGGCAACAAAAGAAATTCATATGGAAAAAAGGATCATTTGTTGCTAAATAGAGTCATAATGGAGAACTGTAAAAAAGGGAAGAATCTAAGTATGGCATGGACTGACTACAAAAAAGCATTTAATAGTATCCCACATTCATGGATAAAAGAGTGCTTAAAATGTATAAGATATATCCTACACCGATCAGCTGCATTACAGTGACCATGAAACAGTGGCAGACCATTTTGCAATTAAGCCATGATAAAGGGAAAATTATTACTCCAGAGATAAAAATCCAAAGGGCGATATTCCAGGGTGACTCCCTGTCACTTCTGCTATTCTGTCTTGCCCTTAACCCATTAAGCTGTCTGCTTAACAGATTATGTCATGGATATAATTTGGTTCCTAGAAAACAACAAAGTGTAAAGACTCCTCATCTTCTTTTTGTCAATGATTTAAAACTGTATAGCTTATCAGATGAGGAACTGGAAGCACAACTGCAAGCTGTCAAAACTTTTTCAGATGACATACGGATGTAATTTGGTCTTAATAAGTGTGCAAAAGTAACCTTTAAAGCAGGAAAACTGCAGCACCGAGAACACATCAGTTTGGGACAAGAATGTCATATAAAAGAACTTGAGCAAGAGGGAGTGTATAAATATTTTGGATCTGATGAAGGATCAACAATAAAACATGAACAAATGTGAATAAAACTTAATAATGAATATTTTACAAGACTTAAATTAATCCTGAAAACAGCACTGACATCTAGGAACAAAATTCAAGCTATATTCCCATTTGCTCTTCCAGTCCTAACTTACAGTTTTGCAGTGACTGACTGGCCCCAAAATGTGTTGGATAGATTAGATAGGCAAACAAGAAGGATGCTTCATATTCACCAAATGATTTATAAAAATCAGTACATACCAAGATTATATATTCCCCATTCCGAAAGAGGTATGAGCCTCTTTGAAATTGATTGCATTTACAGATCTGCAATTGTGGGACTGCACCCATATCTGCTGACCTCACAGGACCCAAATGTAGTGAAAGTTTTGAAACATGAGGAGAATAAATCTAAGATGACTTCCCTGCTTAGTCTAGCAGAAGCATATTGATGTCAAGCAGGAATGGAAATCAAACCAGAAGTTGATAAAAATCAGGCAGAAACTGAATGTGCCAAAAAAACAAAAGAAAAATATAAGGCGAAGGAGCAGATGAGAAGTCAGGAAATGTGGAAAATGCATAAATATAGTTGCAAGTATAGAAAACTCCTGGAAGAAACTGATATTGATCAGGACTGAATGCAGGAATGGTTAAGGAGAGGTGAATACAAACCAAAAGATAAAAGGTTAATATTGGTGGCCCAAGACCGTGAACTATGTACATAATGGTTTACAAAGTCCATTGAAAATGTGGGAGAAACAAATAAATGTAGCTTTTGAAAAACAGAATTGGAAACAGTCACACACCTCTGCTGGTTGTGACATACTATGGAAGAAGGACTGTATACTGGAAGGCATAATAGTGTAGCAAGACTGTTACACTGGGGATCGTGCAAACATTATGGTACTGAAGTAGCTAAAAAACACTGTAAACATGAGCCATAGAGGATAATTGAAAATGATGAAGTCTACATCACATGGGATCACCCTTTATCAACAGTTCAAAAGATAGAAGCAAGAAAACTTGATATAGTTGTCCATGAAAAGATGGCAAAAGTAGCATTGATCATTGAAAGCACTACACACAGTGACTACAGTGTCTTGCGTACAGAGAGACACAATGTCATAAAATATCAGGATTTGCAGGCAGAAATGAGAGGAATGTGGAAGAAAGATACCCAGACAGTTCCAGTAGCAGTATTCCATAACTTTCATGCTCTATATGAACAAGAAAGAGCTTTTCAGTGTAAAGATGACAGTGTGTAAACTAACCATAAAGTTGTTTCGTGTATTATTTTATGGGTGTTTATTTACAAAGTTTTTATGCATTCCATGAACTCTCATGTTGTGTTTCTGGAAAAATCCATACACTGTACAAAAATGCTGACATATCAAATAAGATGAAGAATAACTTGCTCTATTTAGATGGATCTTTAGCATTCATACACTGAACTAGCACAGTTGGAACTTATTTCAAACATATCATCGCTGAATGTGACCCTCCTTTTGTAGCTATTTTAAAATGATATAGGCTTCACTGTTTACACTATCTTTACAATGAAAGATGACTTATAGCTACTCTATTTCTTCATATATACTGTTTCTTGTTTTCTACTGATTTTCTTTTTTTGTTTCAATAGTGTCATATAATTTCTGGAAACTGACAATACTGTGTTTTATAGTTGCAATAATATTTCTTTTGCATAATATAAGTCTGCCATAATTGTTTGGTGTTACCTTTTTCCACCCTCAGTTTATTCCTAAAAGATATACTTAACAATAGAATATTTTAAGATATCAGAACATAACTACTTATGCTTAAGTAACTCAGCTCTTTGTCTTAAAAAGGCTGTTATTGATACCTAAATCGTTCACTCTACAACTTGCTTCATTCAAGTGAAGATCTTGGGAGAACCAGAAATGTTGCTGGTGTAAGGGAATGAAAGTGATACTCTGTGGGGCACCATCCCATCATAGGACACACACTTCTCAAACATACCCCAAGATGGCACCTGTAATGGGAGGGCTGAGAAATTCATGTACATCACATCATTGGAATGTGGGACTAAACTGGGGACTCTACCAAAAACCTACATGTAACAGATGAAGAAACTAAGTCATGCTCTAATGTGTTAAAATCCTGGGATTTTCTAGGAGGAAAGCACAGTCTGTGGAAAAGTATTGCATTTAACTGCCTGCTGTAAGAGGAAGGATTTGCAGACTCTATGAAAGAGGTAACCCCCCTCCCAGACCCAAACCGGGGTAACAAATTCTGTGAGTTACCAGTGCTAACTGCTGTGCCACTGTTCAAGCTATCTTTAAAAAAATGTTAAATAGAATAATTTAGATTAGTTCAGTTGTCCACAACATTCAATTAAAATGACCAAAACAGAATTTGAGTCAATAATGGAATAACTCACTACAGAACAATGCAAAAATATTATGCCAGAAAATGGCTATAAATATTTAAGCCTTATCCCTTATCTCACTTTGTTGAAATTACTGTCATATAGTACTAATCCAGCTCAGATATGCCTAGAGTGTAATGATCTGGTGAATATTAAAACTTCTGCTTGACTTAGGTAGCAGCATAGGAGAAAGATTCTAGTATAGCAGGAATAATTGACTGTTTTACAAGACGCATTTAACGGACCACTATGGACAGAAACTAAATGTGCCATGAAGTTCTACACAATTCAAATCTGTCAGCAGCACACTGACACACTGATTGCTACTAATTTTTTCTAACATTGCTGACATGTTCTCGTTTTTGGAAAGCTAATTCTTGCCCATAGTGCACTGAGGGTTCAGCTGATATAACTATTGTCCTAATCAGTGCTATCAAATCAAACTCTCATTGCTTAGAATGGAAGTAGGGAGATACTTTCAATTTTGAGACGCCACAGCCAAAATTCCTGACTTTTTGCTAAAAGTTCTTGCAGAAGTGGGTAAGATAACATAGCCTTTTAAATGATTTTTAGATTCATGTCCATTTTCCCATTTTCTTTCCACCCCTTTCCTTCTCTGTATTAGCACACTGTGTCATATTTCATGACTTTCAAAGCTCGACTAATTAAGTTGCTGTAAGTGATTATCAGGTTTTATTCACCTTCAGATTATAAAAGACTTTGACTTTTCCTTCTTTAGTGCTGAAAATTTGTAATTTCATGACAGCACATAGACAAAACGTTGCACATTTCTTAAAAAAAGCTGTGACTTTTGAGCCTTAATAGCTTAAGAATTCAGTGGGTGTAAAATAGTTTCATGTATCTTGCTGTCTGTTTTTGTTGGAATCTTTTAGATGTTACAGAAAAATGATGCAAAAGCAGGAGAGAAACATTCATTTTTTTCTTTCAGTCAAAATATAGTGTGCAGTGATGAATCTGGTTAAGGTAACATGTAACAGATGAAGAAACTAAGTCAAGCTCCAACATGTTAAAATATTGGGATTTTCTAGGGAAGAAAACACAGTGTGTGGAAAAGTATTGGATTTTACTGCCTGCTATAAGATGTGAACAAGAAAGGCTGTGACCATTAAGTAATCTATACAAACTAAAGCGATCAATGAAATTGAACTCTTATGAAGATATTGTTCTGTGTTCCGGACAATACCTTAGTCACCTAAAGGAGGGAACCTTTGCAGAAATTGAAATGGGTAAATTATTTAAGAGAAGACTATGAGAACCAAGAATGAAACTCTTACCTAATGTGTTTTAAATATTCTAGGCAGTGACAGTCCACTACTAGAAATGCTAAATGTATTAATGTGTAAACAAATATGGCAATGGTTTAGATAGTAAAGAATCTGAAAGACACATTTTTTTATAACCATATTATCTGTCTCCCTTATCTACATAAAGAAAATGTGGAATGAGTTTCTAAATTATTTTTTTTAATTCTAGTTAAAGGAAGTCTTACAGAATCTTTAGCAAGGTAAGCCAGTACAAGAAAAGTGCTTAGGTTCAACTTTTACTTGGATGAGATAAACAAGACATTTTCTCCTGATCGTTAGGCATTCTGAACACACTTTAGAGTGATATGAGCTGAGGCTACTGTACCAATATTTGTTTGCTGTAACATAAATTTACTTAAGATCTACATTTTTCCTGCACCAAAACATTCTTAGAATCCCCCTGACCTTGCTTACCTTTGATTCGGTTTGCATGGAGATACAGGTTCTCCAGGTTTGGATTCACAGGTGGTATTTTTTGCAGTTTATTGTAAGACAGATCCAGTTCAATCAAACTGCTGCTGTTAAATGTGTTGGATGGGATCCCTGCATCTGTCAGGTCATTCTTGGACAGCCTCACATACCTCAGCCTAAGGAATTTGCTAAAGTATTCATCTGGAATTGTATTCACATGATTGGACTCAAGATAGAGCTGGTTTAAGGAATTTGGGAGATTTTCAGGAAGCTTCTTAAGCTTGTTGTTACTCAAGTCTAAGAGGGCCAGAGAGGACAAGCCTCTAAGTGCTCCACCAACATCCTTCAGCTGGTTGTCATTAAGATAAAGAGCAGTGAGATTATCCAGACCTTCTAGACCATCTGCAGGAATAGATGATAAATAGTTTGAAGACAACTGCAGCTCCTTCAGTGACCTTGGCAGTGCAGTGGGAATCTTGGTGAGTTTGTTGTGGTGCAGATATAATCTTTCCAGGTTTTTCAGTTTGGAGAAGACTTTGCTGTCTATTTGTTCACTAGTTAAATTGTTGTTGTGTAATATGATCCATATTAGACCAGTTGCATTGTCAAACACTCCATTTTGAATGCTGGCAATTTGATTGTTCTGGAAATAAACATATTTCATCCTGGAGGGTACATATGGGATATGCTTTAATTTGCGACTGTCACAGTACATAGCTGTGGGAAAGTTGGAAGGACAGTGACATTCCAATGGACAATCCGCAGATCCAGAACTCTCCAAATATGCATATGGATTATAACCCCTTCTCAGATAGTTAAGCCAAGTGAAGAATCCGTTATCATACTGACAGTAAGAAGCTCCACAGAAACTAGCAATTATAAAAATAATGAACAACTTCATCTCTGGAATTCCTGTTGGTGTGAAGCACAGACCCTTGGATCACCTGAAAAAAACAAAAACAAAACAAAAAAAATATCAATCTTGTAAATGCTTATTCTGTTTTAGATACAATCACAAATTCAAGAAAAAGCTAAAGTATAAATGGTACAGGGCATACAGCTAATCCACTTATGATAAATACATTATCAGGTGTCACTTCCTATTTTTCTCCACCAAAACCAATTTAAAAACATTTTAAGTGCACAAGACTTTCATCCAGTGTAACTTTTAAAGGTCTTATTGCCCTCTGCTGTGGATAAGAAACAGTCCACGGCACAAAAATTTCATTTAGTACATTTAAGGGTTTTAAGGCTCTTTTCAGAGATTACTCCAGTCAAGTTTCAGCCATATGGCTTAAGGCTCCTCTGTGATGTACAACAGAAACCTGCCCAATTAATCTCCCAAATGACCGTGGTGTGGTTTCTTTGGTATGACAGCTTAGCATGGATTAGCACAAAAAGCATTTATTAACTCACAATCTACATATTGAAACAAATGCACCGATATCAGCACATTCGAATAAACAGAATTTGCCATGATTAAGCTATTGTGTTCTGAGTTGTCTATAATCTACAACAGAATCTGCTACATACAAAGAATCACATTAGTTCTGAACTTGGAAACAAGAAACCTAATTCATTCTTTGTGCCGTGGTGCGTAAGGGGGGTGGATCTTAGGTTCATAGGTTCATACTAGGCTATCTGCCCTAGGGCATTTATAAGCCTAGCCAGTGTGTGTTTGGCTTTCGCCACCCATTTTAAATTAATTTTGCTATGCCCTTTTTCAAGGTTAGTATACTGTGCCTCTGTCTAACACTGACACAGAAGTGATACCCGGGGTAAACCTACGATCTCCCATCCACTCATCAAGATTCCTCTTGAAGAGAGTCAATGAGGGACTCTGCCTAACCTGGACTGGGATTTTATTCCAGAGTGAAGGGAGCCTCTGGGTTATGAATCTGTCCCTCCAGCATGTCCTATTTATTTAAGTGCTGAGGTTCAAGTCTCTCGAGCGCGTAGCTTGATGGGATTTGGATTTTCTGAGGTGCAGCATGTCCATTAATTCCGGGTTGGACATGGCTTTTTATCTTGTGTAAGTACTTAGTATTACTCCAGACCTATACCAGTAGCCTTGCTGTTGTCATTTTGGATATAAATATTCAAAAAATGGGCAAACTCAATATGACCATTTTGGCTGTGACTATAAGAGAAGGATAATTTTCTTAAGATAGGTCCCTGATTAAATATTTTTTGCATGTATTTGAAATGCACTAATTTGATTTTCTTAATGTATGTTCTGGATCATATAAAAACAGAGTAAAGTAAAATATTTACCAAGGCACCAAAGTTCTCTTCAAACAGAGTCCACAGGTACCACCAAGGATTGAATACCAGCAGTTTTCTTTGAAAACACAGCTTTAATGAAGATCAACAAAAGCCACATGCACTCCAGGCATTAACTTCTCCTATTCTAATATGTTTTCGTTTGCAGTTTACTTCATCAGATGCGGACAGACTTATGAACCATTCCTTTTATACACCCTCTACTTGGTGAATTGAATTAATTACCCAATGAAATAAAAATGTTAATTAGCAATTAATACAGAATACAATAAATATAAAGTGACTGTGTACATATACAACCCTCTCTAAATGAGAAGTACATATACCACCATTTTACTTATTAAAATCCATGTTACCTAAGTACCTCTATCTAAAAAAATAATGTTTTGTGTTAAATCCTTCATAAATTAATATAAAATCATGTACTCTAAAACTGTATGCTCATCTGATGAAGTAAATTGCAAACGAAAAAGTATTAGATAGGAGACATTAATGCCTGGAGTGTATGTGGTTTTTGCTGATCTTCATTAAAGCTGTGTTTTCAAAGAAAACTGCTGGTATTCAATCCTTGGTGGTACCTATGGACTCTGTTTGAAATGTTCTAGATCATAGTACAGAATTCTGATATTTCTCTTTCACATGGATCATCCCAGAGAAGATGCCAGAGTTTGTAATTTTATTTCTTCTGTTTTTTCACTGGACATTTTAAAACAATGTTGTGTGCTTTAGATAATGACTTCATTACTAATTCCTTTTATATTGCTATGGCAGATGTCGCTGATTCAGATCCCCAGAAAGGAATAATTCAGTCCTTAACTAAATCTAAATTTTGAAATAGCCAAAAGTTTGCAAAGTGGCATAGTGAAAGTAGCCAAAAATGTACTGGGCAATAAATCACAAATCAGTCATGAGCGCAGTACCCCAACTTTCAATCTTGGGTCTATTAACATTTGAGTTTCTTTTTGCTGAAATTACATGTGAGGTACACATACTGTCACAGAGAAAATGCAACACTATCAAATTAAGAATGGACAAAATATGGTTAACTACTGGACTGTCTGGACTCAAAACACCGAGGAACAAAATCCTGGAAAAAAGTGAATCTCAAATCACTCTTCTCCTTAAAACCTTTTTCAAGGGAAAAGCCCACCCACACTCTAAATTTGTATACCAACTGCAAGATTGTTACTTCTCAGCAAAAAAGGGAATATCCTGAGAAATAGCATCTTGTATTTAGTATATGCAAGTCGGTTCTTTCAGCCATTTGGTCTCCATGTTTCAGGACTTGCTCTAGTGAGAACCAACATTTCCGATGGGTACCAAATTATATTTCTGTATGTCATGTGAGTTTTTCTGCCTCAACTGTAACTTTTCTTTGGATTCAGAAACATGGTTACGCAGCGCCAGACTGGCAACCATTTATCTATCTTGTGTGACATAGTAAAGCTCATTTAGATTAACATTGTGAACTAGCACTGCAACTAATGAAAAAAAAAAACACATGGCTAGAGCAGGGCCTGTGGTGATGGCATCTGTACTGACAGCCAACTGCTTTTTTGGCAGCCACCATAATTAGACACTGCAAGGCCTTACCATATCTAGGCAATTCTGATTCGGGTCTATATTATAACATCGAAATCTACAAAGATCGAATGTTATAATATCAAACCCTAAACATCGAAATCCGCAAACATTGAACAGTCAGAATAACGATTTTTTTTCCCAGGGGAAAAAAAAAATCACTATTCCGAGAAACATACACACAACACAAACACACACAAAAAACAGCAATCCACACACATACAATTAAAATCCTACACTTAAACCTAAACTAAACTTTACATACACTACTAGCTATCCACTTACCTTAACCCGACCCTAACTCTAAGGTCCGTCACTTTCACACACTCACCTCACCCGTGCCCTAACCCTAACTCACCTAACCCACCCTCTAACCCTAACCTACACACAACTGCACACTTACCTGACCCGCTCCCTAACCCTAACTCACCTAACCTGCCCCCTAACCCTAACCAACACACAATCACACACTTACCTGAACCCAACCCGTAACGCTCCAACATATTGAATGCTGAAAACAGTGAAGCCACAGCAACGGCCCACCAAATTCTTTCCCTGTGAAAGAATTCGGTGTCCTGCACCTTCGCTGTTTTCAGCGTTTGACAAAACTGGTTCGATATTATAACATTCGAACTTTATAAAATTTGATGTTATAAAATAGACCCTTCTGATCTCTATCATAGCTCAGAAGAGCTATCTCCCTCATCACACCAATCTGCCCCCCCACCCAGCATCTCTTCTTAAAGTCCACCAACTCACCTCACTCCCAGAAAATATGTTCCAGTTACCTCTTTCTTCCCAATCACACCTCCAACATTTGCTGTCTACCTGAGGAAAAATTGTCTGGAGTCTACTTGGGGTATAAAAAAAATCTATGTATACATTTGCAAGGTAAAATTCTAAATCTTACAGATTTTGTTGCATATTTGGGAGACATACATATATCCTCCCATTACTTCTTTGTGAACTGCTTATCAAATTTCTCTTCCCAGTCCTTTCTTACATCCTGTGATTGATTCTTATAGTGTTTGTGCAATATTTTATATGTTGTACTAATTATTCCTTTTTTAATGGCAGCTTCTGTTCTAGATTCTGGTAAAAACTCTACCAGTGCTGTTCTTTCATTTAGGATGCCTTATTTCTTTCTCTTTGCCTATACTCTGATAGCAATCCTTCACAGGGAAGGCAATCTCTAACATGTCATCCAAATAAATTCTTGGCATCTTCCCATTCTATCATCTTTCCCTCTCTAGTTACTTTCTCCCAGTTCATTGGTTCCTTTGCCAATTTTCTCCAACAAATTCCAGCCCCCCTGTTGCCTATTGTCTATATCCTTAACTGCAGTCATCCTTATCAGCAGAATTTCCTTTGTCCATTCCCATGTTGGCTTAATTCTTAGTGTTCTTTCTGCTATTTTTTAGCTATAACATTCTGTATGATTATTGTTATTCTCCATAAAGCCCTGCATCCATATCCCTGTCTCTCCTTGATTCCTAAGCTTCCTCTTTGTTCCATCATCATCCATTTCCAGTTTGAGTTATAGTTTACTCCTTGTGCTATGTATAGGAGCCTTAACTGTGTAACTGTGAAAAATCCCTTCAAGTTGGGTAATCCCAATCTGCCCTGTTCAACTGAAAGAATCAACTTATCTCACTTGACTCTTGCAGTCTTCCCTTCTCAGATAGTCCTTCAGCTCTTTATTATTTGCTATCCACAACTTCTATGCTGGTTGATAAAAATAAGCCTGACCAGTGTATAAGACTAATGGGACTAAAAATATTTTTACTGCTTGTATCTTACTATCCACATAACAAAGCTTTCATTTTCTCAATTTTTGTATTATCGTTTGTTTAGTTTCTTCCCACATAGTCTTAGCTGCCACACCAGAATCATTTTTAATCCATACTCCTAAATACTTCATTTTATCATGTCCCCATAAATACGGATATTGCTGAACCAGTTCATATGTAGTACATAATTTACTGTTATTGCCTTTGTTTTAGCTTCATTAATTTTGTATCCCAAAGAGATTTCAAATTGTCACAACATGTTCCACAACATTGTAATGTCTCTTTCTGGTTTTGTCAGGAATAAAAATGATATCATCTGCAAATACAGCTAACTTTCTTGGCTACCATACCAATTATATCCTTGCATTTCTGAGTCCCTTATTTTATTTACTAATGGTTCTGAATATAATGCAAATAAAGGGGAAAGAGGACAGCCCTGCCTGGTTCCTCTGCTCAAGCAGAAATTATTAGAGGACCCCACCCACTTTAATTTTCACCTCCGATCCCTCATATATCCTCCTAATCAACCTTATTTTTCAGGAAATGCAAATGCTTCCATTGCCCTGCTCATAAAGTCCCAGCTTACCCTGTCAAATGTTTTCTCTGCATCAAGACCCACCTTTAACTTCCCTCTGGATCATCAATGTTCTGTTAATGTTGTGAAATGTTTGCCTCCTTTCCACAAAACCACATTGATCCATATCTATCAATGTTGATAATACTTTTGCCATTCTTTTAGCCATTATAGACATGAACACTTTATAATCATGGCTTAATATTGAAAAAGATTCAACAAAATAGCCAGCACCAAAGTGTTAAAAGCACACTTTTATTAACAAAAATAACTACTAGCTCCATCTATTCAATTCATACTGGTTTCGGCATTACTGTCTTCCTCAGTGAACAAACCATATTGACAAAAACCACGACATGGAGAGCATTTATATAACTAAATATTTAGTGCACCCTTCCTGTTGCATCATATCCCCAATAAGGAGCATATCCCCACCCACTTATAATTGGTCATTTAGACCATGGGGAAAAAAGACCCCTAGCCTAATAATCAGCTTTATTTCTTTATAATTTAGGATGGAATGCCAACCAGCTTTATTAGTGCTGTTCCCCTGAATCTTATCTATGACCATGAACATAAATCAGGCAGAATTATGGGACCTATAGTGTCTGGATAAGGCATTAGTCATTCATTTGTTATGGACATCAAGTGTTAAACAAGTACAGTAGGCTAAATATACTACCCAGTCTGTTCCGCAATTAGCGAAAAAATTGATATCATAAACCTGACCAGTATTCTTACTGGAAAATTGTTTAGATTTTAGCATAAACTAAACAGTTTGTCCCTGTGCTTGTTAACTGGTGACCCAAAGGGCCCTTTGTACTGTCATGTTTATAATGTGAAAAATATGATCCCAGGGTCCTCCCCCTCTGAAAGGAATACTGACACCTAGAAGGTAAAACCTGACTCAATTCTTCATTAGCCAATAATATATTCTAGTTCTTAGACACCACATTTTTAAGTATATTAATATTTCTTCCATATGTAGTTACTAACCTGATAGTGTTACCCTCCTCATTCAATGTTTTATTTCTATATTCCAACAATTGGGGTCTTTGTTGTTTGGAAGCCCAATCTCTAGCTAGTGTTATATCCCTTGGTCTATAGCCTTTAACCAAGAATCTTTGTGTTAGATCTTTCTGATATAAGTTAAAATCTTCCCGAGTGGAACAAATTCTCCTAATACAAAGAAATTTGGATTTAGGTATATTTCTGATGGTGTGGGATGGATGTAAGCTAGAGGCAAATAATAGATTATTATACTGGGTATACTTCCTATAGACTTGAGTTCTTAGAGTATGATCCGGGTTTCTTAAGATAGTAACGTCCAAAAAATTGATATGTTGTGCATCGCATG
Source organism: Protopterus annectens (assembly GCF_019279795.1). Taxonomy (NCBI): domain Eukaryota; kingdom Metazoa; phylum Chordata; order Ceratodontiformes; family Protopteridae; genus Protopterus; species Protopterus annectens. The sequence goes on along the minus strand of NC_056739.1, from coordinate 377,930,753 downwards.
TCAAAGTAAATTCTATCCCCCACTTGTTATCATTCAAGTCTTGGACAAATTCCATTAAGTATTGATTGTCCGCCCGCCACACCAACCAACAATCATCTAGAAACCTCCTCCAAATATCAATTTCTGTGCATCATTGTATATCAGATGTTCCTCAAGATACCTCATGAATATAATCACATAGATGGGGGCAAAAGATGCCCCCATCACGGTACCTTGAATTTGCCAATAGCAGTCCCCTTGGAAATAGAAAACATTTTCTGTTAAAACATGTTTGGCCATACATATCAGCAATATATTGAAACCTGGCGGGTATAAGTTGATCGTCTTCAACCAGTATTCCAATGCCTGCAGGCCAGCTGTCTTAACATCCAATGTACAAAGAAGCCAAGTGAGTTCTAATTGTGTATCAACAACAATTTTTAAAAATTGTGTGGTGTCTTGTATCCTGGCTCTTATAAGTTTTAATAAGGGCTTCAGTTACTTAATCAGAAAAGCAGGCAGAGATTCTGTAAGTGAAGTAAGTATAGGTCCCATAAGTCTGCCATATTTATGTTCATGGTCATAGATAAAATTCAGGGGAACAAGAGTAATAAAGCTAGTTGGCATGCCATCCTAAATTATAAAGAAAAAAATGGATTATTAGGTTAGAGGGTATTTTTCCCCTGGTCTTAATGACCAATTATAAGTGGGTGGAGATATGCTCCTTATTGGGGATATGATGCAACAGGAAGGGTGTATTAAATATTTAGATATATAAATGCTCTTCATGTTGTGCTTTTGTCAATATGGTTTGTTCACTGAGGAAGGCAGACATGCCGAAACTAGTATGAATTGAATAGATGGAGCTACTATTTATTTTTGTTAATAAAACTGTGCTTTTAACACTTTGGTGCTGGCTATTTTGGTGAATCCAGTTGGTGTTTTGGCTGTTTGCACCTGCCGTACTTGCAAGAATTTGTTTGAGTTTCCTGTGGTTTGGCACACTGTTGGCCCAGTGTTAGCACCATCTGTGTTCGTGGCTGCATCATCTTATTGTTGGTTCCCTTATTGAGATAATTTACCAACCACATTTACTCTTGGTCTCCCCATTGAAGTCTAGTTTACATTATATTTTGGGACTGTGCAGAGGTCTCTTTGATATCTTATACTTATTGAAGCAGTTATTCATTGGGTATAGTAATTTGGTGACTTATTCATTTTGGTTCCAGTTGTATGTAGGCATAAATTTATTTTGGAGTGATTATTAAAATTAATCAAGATCTTTTGCCTACACAAATTCAGTCACAATTTATTCGACTCTGAGTGAAGCAAGTAATCAAGGGGCTCATGAACATGATATGATCACAGGACACTCATTTTTGGAATGAAGGTTGGTATTTGACTTTATGGTGGATATATCATAGTCTCTGAAGTACAGCGCCTTCAACGTACACCATTATTTCTGTAGGTTTTATATGGGTCTTTGTATTACTTATATGTTTCAAAGTGGATGATCTTTTGCAAGTATTCACAGAACTGCTTACCTCTGTGGGTTTATAGAAGGGACACCTTTTTTTCTTGACTTATGCAGGGGCCTAATGTTCGGATTGTTACACAGTGGATTTAGGGCTGGTGTTTAGGCCTACCGAGGAGATCCTGGTCAACATCTTGGAGTACCTAATGTATACGCTTTTGGGCGGAACATCACATATATATGAATATGTGTTACCTTTATACTATTTCTTTACCTCATGGTGGTTGGAAATAAAGGAACATTTTTAGGGCTGGGTTCTTTTGTGGACCGATGCTTGAAACTTGGCCTGTAGCCTCTCTTGAGTCTCTACACATGTTTATCGTAAATGTTGGAACTGTTTTTTATGAGGGAATACGTTTCCTAACCAATATGAGGGACTAAGGAAGATAATTTTTTGTGGATGGGACACTATTAGATGCACAGTGCTTTGGACTTTCATATTATTTTGGACTGTGTTGCTGAATCAGAACTGGTGTTGAACTTATTACCGGAATTTATGTGTGATGTGTTTTTTGGGGGATACATGAATATACTATTGCCAAATGCCTGTTCTCACTAGCAGTTATTAAACTAATATTAGTAAACCAAAGACATTTTTTTTGTGTGATAGTTAGGTAATTTTTTTTTATACATTGACATATATTGCCTATCATGTTTTAGACATTATGTAATCATATTATGCTTCATGGTAGGCATTATATATATGGTGAACGGAGTTGGTTCCATATTTGATAAGTTTAGTTTTATACAGCTGGCTGGAGAAGTTGGTTCCCTGAAAAATATATTAGGAGTGGTTCCATTTGGAATTATTTGAATGGCATTAGTTACCTTTTTTTCTTTTTGAGTGATTTAACTTATATAATTGGCATTTCAATATAAAAGCAGTAGTGTTTTCTTTGCTCATCACAAGGGGAGTTTTGGAGCTATTTACATGGTGAGGATTGTGAGCTTACTGTCATGGATTTGAATATGATATTACAGGTCTTGTGCGCCGATTAGAATGATATATAGAACTTTCATTTGGCATCGCTTGATGATGGGGTAGCCAACAAAGACAATATGGATCCAGCTGATGGCTGCATTCTATTATTTAATAAGTTGGGCAGAAATATGAAAATGCTACGCACAAACATATGGCATCTTAAGCTATTCAAAGCTTATCAAAATAAAAGCATAACCCCCTAGGGGTTTGAGGGTGAAAATACAACCCCTTGTTGGCAAAATGGATGACATATTGATGAATGAATGGAGTTTAGCTCAACAACAAGCATCCATGTCTTTTGTTAATATTTTGTCCTCTTATTATGAAAGTGTAATTGAGGAGAGTGTTGGGGAGGTTAAAAAAGTTTGTGAAGAGCTTAAGCCTTTTGAGGGACAACTCCACTATGTCACCTGTTTAAACAAACTCACCAAGGACCTATTGGTATTTGAGAATCAAATCAAAGACAAAAAGCTACATAAATTTAACAGGGATTTGGAGGGGGGAACCTTTTGAATATCAGAAAATTGTAAATTTTTTGGACCCTGACAAATCAGCGGCTATTTCTAGAAAAAAGAGACCCCACTCTATATTAAAGAAATCAGGGACTGGGTATGTCAGCACTTCGGGAGATGAATCCTCGGCCATGGACACAGAGGGTCCTGACATAAGGGAATCACCCAACCCCAAAATGCAACGTGGTTTGGACCACCCCTTAGATTTGGCAGACATAGAGGTAGGCGGAAACACAGGAACAAACACTGTGGAAGGTCTTCTTCAGTCATTAATAACACGGTAACATAACATTATAATATTCATAACATCTCCACTTTTGATTTGTCAGATGAGCAGAAACAACTACTCAATAAAGGATTGAACTATGTTCTTTGTTTCTTCATTGATGAAAATGATTTGGTTAATGATATATTCGCTTTTTGTCGTAAACTTAACTTAAGGTTATTTTTTGGTTCTAAGGAAGACTCTGAAAGATCTACTGAGTTTAGATTACTGAAAGTGGACTTTACACCACCAATGAATAAACATGTTTCCATATTTCAACAGGTAGTGCTTAAAGATCTACACTTTAAATTGTGTGATTCAAAAATGTTAGAGCTTAACTTGACAGTAGGGGAACAGCAGGCTCTCAGGGAACTTTGAAATAATACTAATATTGTCATTTTGCCAGCAGATATGGGTGGCGCAGTGGTAATTATGAACGCAGATTATTATCTGGCTGAGGGAAATAGACAAATGTCTAACCCTCAGTATTACATGCATATGCCCATTGACCCCACAAATAAAAGAGGGATATTGACCAATTTCTCAAATGGGTGGCCAAGGAGGGGATTATTAAGGATTCTGTTGTGCAACATCTTATGGTTAGTGATCTCAGGAAGCAGTATCTTTATTTATTACCTAAGATACACAAAAGTTTGGACAAGATCCCAGGCAGACCAATAGTTTCAGGAATTGGTTCACTTACAGAACCACTGTCTGCTTTTCTGACTCAATATCTGAAGCCCTTATTAAAACTTATAACAACCCGGATACAGGACACCACACAGTTTTTAAAAATTGTTGCTGATACAAAATTAGAACCCACTTGGCTTCCTTGTACATTTGATGTTAAGGCGTTATACACCAACATACACCATTGGGCTGGCCTGCAGGCATTGGAATACTGGTTGGAGAGGGCCAACTTATACCCGCCAGGTTTCAATACATTGTTGATCTGTATGGCTGAACATGTTCCAACAAAAAAATTTTTCTATTTCCATGGGGACCGCTATTGGCAAATTCAAGGTACCGCAATGGGGGCATCTTTTGCCCCCCAACTATGCGGATATATTCATCTGGTATCTTGAGGAACATCTGATATACAGTGATGCACATAACATTTATTTGCCAGAAACTAATATTTGGAGGAGGTTTCTAGAGGATTGTTGGTTGGTGTGGTGGGCAAACAGTCAATACCTAATGGAATTTGTCCAATACTTGAATGATCACAAGTGGGGGATAGAATTTACTTTGATATGTGATGCTCAACATATCAATTTTTTGGATGTTACTATCTTAAGAAACCCGGATACTCTAAGAACACAAGTCTATAGGAAGTATCCCCAGTATAATAATCTATTATTTGCTTCCAGCTTACATCCATCCCATACCATCAGAAATATACCTAAATCCGAATTTCTTTGTATTAGGAGAATTTGTTCTACTCAGGAAGATTTTGACTTCTATCAGAAAGATCTAACACAAATATTATTGGTTAGGGGCTGTAGACCAAGGGATATAACGCTAGCTAGAGATTGGGCTTCCAAACCAAAAAGACCCCAATTGTTGGAATATAGAAATAAAACATTGAATGAGGAGGGTAACACTATCAGGTTAGTAACTACATATGGAATAAATATTAATTTACTTAAAAATGTGGTGTTTAAGAACTGGAATATATTATTGGCTAATGAAGAATTGAATCGGGTTTTACCTTCTAGGAGTCAGTATTCCTTTCAGAGGTGGAGGACCCTGGGATCATATTTTTCACATTATAAACATGACAGTACAAAGGGCCCTTTGGCTCACCAGTTAACAATCACAGGGGGCAAACTGATGGGATCATTCCCTTGTGGACACTGTTCCTTCTGCAAGTTTATGATAAAGTCTAAACAATTTTCCAGTAAGAATACTGGTCAGGATTATATCAATTTTTCCCTAATTGTGGAACAGACTGGGTAGTATATTTAGCTGGCTGTACTTGTTCGGCCTTCTGTATAGGTCAAACTTCCCATCTCTTATGAACACGCATGTCAGAACACTTCAGTGATGTCCATAACAAATGAATGACTAATGCCTTATACAGACACTATAGGTCCCATAAGTCTGCCAGACTTATGTTCATGGTCATAGACAAGATTCAGGGGGACAGGAGTAATAAAGCCAGTTGGCATTCCATCCTAAATTATAAAAAAAGTGGATTATTAGGCTAGGGGGTCATTTTCCCCCTGGTCTAAATGACCAATTATAAGTGGGTGGGGATTTGCTCCTTATTGGGGATATGATGCAACAGGAAGGGTGTATTAAATATTAAGTTATATAAATGCTCTTCATGTGGTGGTGTTTGTCAATATGGTTTGTTCACTGAGGAAGACAATAATGCAAAAACCAGTATGAATTGAATAGATGGAGCTACTATTTATTTTTGTTAATAACATTGTGCTTTTAACACTTTGGTGCTGTCTATTTTGCTGAATCCAGTTGGTGTTTTGGCCATTTGCACCTGCCGTACTTGTGAGCATTTGTTGGAGTTTATTATTGAAATGGGCCTGTATGAAGCTGGATCTGATTGATCTTTGCCCTCTTTAGGTATTACAGCTATCAATGCTTTCTAGCTTCCAAACTTCCAAAGAATATCATCTATTCGGGGGACTTTTCTATGCATTGGTTATATATCACAATTTTTATCTCATATCCTCCTATCCTAACCATTAGTAATTGAGCTTAATCTACCTCTAACTTTGGCATATTTAATTCTTCCATAAACATTTCCATTTGTATCTTTTCTTAATTTCCGTATTTCTCTGCTTTATACAGACTTTCACTGAATTTATAAATATTTATAATACCTGTATAGGATCTCTTGTTACTTTTCTTGTTATAGGCTGCCTAAGCTTGGTGACAACCCTTTCTACTTTCTGTTGCCTGAGTCAATGTGCTAAAAGTTTTTGTGCTGTTGTGTTATCAGTTGCTTAACAGCAATCTTTCTAAACACATGTATATTATCAAGGTAATACCTTATTTTCTGCTTAGCATTCTGCAGTTGATCACCTTCTTGTTCTGTGAGATTCCCCTTATTCAGTATACTAACAATTGTTAGTCCCTCTAAATAATTTTTCTTACTTCTTAACCATAGCTCCATTTCTTTCATTTCCACCTTGTATTTAAACTCCACCTTAATTTTATCCCACTCCCTAGCTATATTTCGCAGAAGTAATTTCTATCCTATTGAATAGCTCCTGAATAATCTCTACTACCCATTCCTTAAATCTCTCCCTTTTCAAAGTTAGATGGGAAAGCACCCATGTCTCATTTTTATGTCATTACACTTTATTTTTATTTTAGTTATTATTGCACATGATTTGAAATAGTTATTGGGTATGTGTCAAGACTCTCAATTAAATGTACATGTTCATGTGAAATATGAATTCTGTCTAGTCTAGCCCAATTTTTGTATCTTGGAAATAATCTGTAAATTCAATCTCAACTCCTATTACCGAATTCACATATTCCATGCCGGATATTTTCATAAATTTCTTCAAAAGTCTACCTTCCTTTATTGCACTTTCCATTCTGGGCCCCCCAGACACATCTGCCCTTCTGCAAATGAAATTCCAGTCCCCACCTAGCAGTAACATTGCTTGCTGAAAACTGATTATTTCTCCCATAATTTTCTTAAGCTCCATTATAGCAGTTTTAGGTGGAATATAAATGCATGCCAATGTAATCCTCTTCCCTTGCCAGTAGCCGCCTAGCACTACAAATCTGCAATTATTATCTTTATTATCCTCTTCTATCACTATTGGAGCTCCTCTTGCAATGAATATAAGTGCTCCTATTTTCTTTTTCCAGATATTCTGCTGAATAATGATCTTGAAAACCTTTCTTTATCAAATTCACACATTCAGTTCTTTGCAAATGTGTCTCCTGTAACATAAGTATCTGCCCTCTACAATTTCAATATAGTTCACTATTATTTCTTTTTTGTATTTACCTGTGAGACCATTGACATTTAAAGACATTAAAGAAATCATCATTTCAGTAAAATGTTAGTATTGTCACCATTTATGTATAACACTTTTTTGTTAAATGTTTAGTTCCAGCTTTTGTGTTATATGCATATACTGTTTGACAGGTTGAACTTGTATATAATTGTTTCTTGTCATATCCATTTGAGCCTATGTCACATCTTACAAAGCCTTTTGTTTTATTGAAAGCTGTAAAAAATACTCCCTAAAACCTATTAATTTAATACTAACACACAAAGCTATGTGCATCTTCAAATATTGAAGTTTTACCCACCTAATAGGAACAAATGTACCAAACTGACAGCCATACTCGCAGAGTTGAGTTAACCTAAAACAAAGATTATACATGCTAAGATGTATAGTGCAGCCTGTGTTTCTACTAAGTGCTAACTAGTTTTGTCTTATCTTTATAGCTCTCCCAATTGGGAAAACCGTTGAATGCTTTCAGAGAACATTATCTCTTAGCCAGTTGCTATTTTCTTTTTTTTTTCCACCAGCCAATCACTCTCCACTAGACTGTAACCAATTTTCCTGTATCAGATTGGCTCCATTGAGACATAAGAACCAGGCATCTGATTTTTCATTATCAGATTATCTCCATGGAGGCATGAGAACCAGACAGTCAATTTCCATTTATCAGATTGTTTCAATGGAGACACGAGGGCTAGATACAGAATTGCTACTAAGCATATATTCATTTGCTAGAAAAAAGCCTCATAATATTCAATATTCTTTTTTATTTGCTTGTTTTCTTTTAAAAGGTATTACTAAATCAATCTAAGGTCCTTAATCCAGTCATTCCCCCATGCAGAAATGAGAAAAATACATTGTCTTTAGTCATGCTCTTTTAACCTGTCTCTGCTTCATTTCCAACATATTCTCAGTTCTTCTAGTCAACTCTCATGCCCCTTCCTTCTCACCAACATTTTCCATTGAAGCAGTAGAAAAGGTTTCACAGGCACAGTCCCTGTTTTTTTTTTATTGCCAGAAGAACAAGAATCAGAATCTCCTGTTTCACATCTCACTTTTTGTTGGACAAACTTTTCCATTCCCTCCTTATCATGTACTTCATCAAAAATGATTTTGTCCTTACAAGGAAAAATACCTTGAAGACAGCTGGGTACAGCAGTTTTAATCTCACATCTGCATCTCAACATTTCCTGAATAGTAGAATGAATTTACTCATCTTCTGCCTGGTATACAATGTATAACCATTCTCCACAAAAACTCTGCTCTCTCCCACTTTTAGTATTTTGTCCTTCTGCCACAGTGTTGTCAGAATCAACTCCTTCTGCTGGTAGGAGTGAATCTTTACAATTAAAGGTCTAGGTTGCTTTCTTACAGCCAGGTTTAGAGCATACACATGATGTGCCCTTTCAACTAATAACTCCTGCTGTGGAATTTCTGTCCAGTTGCTTATTTCTGCTTTCATAAAACTAATGCAGTCTGTTTTCCATTTTCTTTTGTATTGCTGTAAATCTCAGGTTTTCCCTATGTGCTTTGTCCTCTAATTCTATTTTTTTTTTGAAACATTGCTTCCTGAGCTGTCTCATATTCAGCCAGCTTTTTCTTCATTCCAGCCTCAGAGTTTTACAGCTTTATTACCACATCTGAATATCTGTTTTAAGCTTCTTCCATTTTTTTCCAGCCTTTTGTTGTTTGCATTGATATACTCCATCAGTGTTTGATTTATTTTAACCAGGTCTGTGTGCAGTTGTCTTATAACTTCTTGTAGGTTACTGAAAGTCAAGTTTTGAGGATGCATTTCTTTTTGCTGATCAGCTACAGAACTTTTCCTGGTCAGTGTTTCTTCTTCAGTTTTTGTGGCTGATTTTTTCTGGGTGCTCTGTATTTCTTTTTTCCTGACACCTAGGCAGAACACTTACTAGCAAGTTACTGTAATTTATCCATTAACACAAAAGTCAACTTGCCTTCTCTGTTAAGTTACTGCTTTCACACTGGGAGAGCTAGAGTTAAACTGTTACTCAATGTGCAGCCATTTTAGAAGTATGCACCACTGCAGTATTGGGAGATAATACATGTACAACAGGGATGATGGATGTCCTCTGGAAGTGCAAGGCCCATATGTGTAATATGTTTATCAGAACTGATAGCACAATTGCATAAGGCATGTTATCCCAAGCTTGCATACCACATGGCAGGTGTAGTCTATACAGCTTGTCTACCTTCTACCTCTGCCTCCATGGATGGTACCATCATGGATGTGGATGGCCAAGGTTATGTAGTGCTAGCACTTTTGCGGTGACATGTTGTGGAAGTGCCAACATCAGAGGGGGAATCTCTAAGTTTGCCATGGGAGTGTAACCTCTCATAAGAGATTTTGCTCTTGTCATGCAGTATGCCTTTTTTAGCCAGTGCCATGTTACTATCAGTGCAACACTTGGCAGAGTCAGCTTCTATAGGCAACGGTGCAGATGAGATTCCCACTCATCTCCCATTCACGCCCAAGACCTCTGAATCATGCTGTAGTGCTGCAAATATTCATAAGACTGTATCCCAGCATATACAAGCACACACCCCTACAAGCCCCCTTACCTCACATACTCAGACAACCAGTAATAATAGCCCATCACTAAACTTTTTGAAGTAATCTCCTCTGTCCCCACCTCATAAACAAAGTGCAGTCATAAATTAGTTTCTATAGCACTCACATATTTCACAGTAGAAGACATTGCACACTTGTGCTCCCCACTCCCACAGCTAATGATACATGTACCCTGCCCTTTGTACTTTGTTACTTGGGTTGCCTATTTCTGAGGGTGTGGCCAGCCTATGCATGGGTTATCAGTCTGGTATTTGGTTTGCATAAATCACTTTCTGTAGTTAATTTAGTACTATGTAGTTGTATGCTTTATTATGGGTTGAGGCTGTGTGCCAGCCGTTGTTTCTTTGCCAGTATCGTGGCATTCTGCCCCACCTCAATGGATTAATTGCCTGCTGCTCTGTCCTCTGACTCCTCATCTGGCTCAGCTTCCAGTGCCTGGTGTGCTGGAAGATGTTCATCCTGCAGCTGGCATCTCTGATACAACTGCTTCCTAATTATCATTGTTTAACATTGCACACACCAAATATTTTGGTACATGTGACAATATACTATATGGCACCAACAGATACAACCATGCAGTGAAAGTCTGCTCCAGCAGTCCAAACACACACTCCACTATAACATAAGTTTGTAATAAGGCATAGCTGTATCACTGTTCTTGGAAGTAACCCCCAACTAGCCATTGGTAAAGGTCATGTGACTGGTGTTCCTCTCTCCAGGCTGAGTAAAGGAAAGTCACTGTCAGTTGCTTATCAAGGTCTAGGATCCACCACATTATGCATGCATTCAGGTCACTGGACCACAAGTACCAGTGCAGCTCAGTCATCGTCCATGTGAATGCAAATGACCTGAGACATACCCTCCCTATACTATATGAAGAGAGATATCATGGAGCTTTCAGAATGTGTCTTAGGCTGGGATGAGCCTAGCGCTGAGCTGCATTTTACCTTCCCCAAAGATGATGCCACAATGTGAACAAAAGATTATTTTAATAATTGGCTTAGTTTCTGGTGTCATTCTAAGGGGGTGGGGGTGCAATATTTGTCAGCATGGAAGGAGATGGTCAACAGTACACTATGCTTTATGAGGGATGGTCTGCACCTCTCCCCTCTAGGCTTTCAAACATTAGCTAAAACATTGTCCTCCCTCAGTGTCTTTTAGGCAATGCGAAACTGAAAAATCAAAACCAAGAAAATCTGAAATTGTTACTGCTCAATTCTAGGAGCATACCTCTCAACTGTACAGATTTTCGCAGAATGTCCAGATTTTTGTCTCATATTTTTGGTGTGTTCCCCCTAAAATCTGTACCTTTCTGGCAAATAGCTGAGGATTGAAGTAATTAAATAATGACAAACATTTAAGACTCCACATCTTTCAGAAAATTCATGCTAATGTAAAGCCTATTATTCTATCAATGTTTTAAGTTTGTAAGAGCAATATTTAAAATATGTCCCTATTTGTCCCCCCATCATTTCAGGCTTTGTCCAGATATTTTACTTTTAGAGGTTGAGAGCTATGGTTAGGAGTCTAAACAAAAGCTGTCTTCACCCTAGAGAATGCTGACATCTTCACAGTCATGGAGACTGGTTTAAAGTTGAGGAGCAGTCCAATAGTGCAAGGTTAAAAATGCCTTCCACACATTTTGACCAGCTACTACACAGACAGGGACTAAAGATGGAGGTGTCTCAATTTGCATCAAAAATAAATATACCTCAAGGCTTGTTAAACAGGAAAATGCACTCAAGATTCTCCATGTTTAAGTCACCATAGCAAAATCCAGTACCACTTCCTTGTGAGCTGTAGATCCTCTTATATGACCCAGGAAACCCATGCCATGTATTTAAACTTATTGGAAATACCATCAAATCCAATACCATATTCAAATTATCCCACTATTAACTGGGAATCATATAAGACACCAAATGTACAGGCACAGAGAATCCTGGATTTTGTAAACACAAACTCGTTGGACCAGATTGTTAATTCACCAACAAGGTGTGCAACCATACTGGATCTGGTCTTCACTAATATGATAGAGTGCTGCATGACCCTAAGGTAATGTCTTCTCTGGTAAGGTCAGACCATGAAATGGTCTTCTTTGAAGTAAAAATAAAAACTGGAACCCCAGCTAACCTGGAATATTCAGGAACTACTCTAAGGCTAACACTGTACTATTAAGTGAAAACCTGGCAAAATTTCAAGCCCCTATAAACCCCAAGAACATACAAGCATGTTAATAGCTGCATAGAGGCAGCTGTACCCACCAGAAAGAAGTACAGAATTAACTCAAACAATAAGCCACCCTGGTAAAATCACATCAATAGGCTGTATAACAGAAGGAAGAAAATCATAGCAAAAATTCAGAGGTGAAACACCCAGCCCCAGCTGGGGTCAAGGACAACCACAGGGCATTCTTTAGCTATGTCTGCAACCTCAAATACAATGCACAATTGTGTTCTGTGCTCATTGTAAATGTAGTCACCTATATGTAGTCACCTATACTGAGCCAGAAGACATAGCAAACTTTCTGGCAGACACATTCAGCTTTAATTTACCCCTCCCCCCACCAACATACCCTCAGGAAATACCATCCAATATAATTCCTCCTGCTTTCACTAGGGAAGAGGTCCTTAACATTCTCTAAAGCCAAGAACACTGCATCAGTGGTCCAAGACAATATCCCAGGATGCCTTCTAAATAACATGAAATATGATCTATCAGGCCCTCTAGAACTGCTTTTTAACTGTAGCCCCCAAACAGGCTTTGTGTCTCATGAATGAAGAACAACAGTCTTCCTTGTGCATAAGCATGGGCTATCTACAGACCCCAGAAACTCAGACCCATAAGTCTCACTAGTCCTGTATGCAAATCTATGGAAAGAATTATGGAAATGATTGATAATGATATATGTAACCTCCAGACACTGGACCCAACACAATTTGTTTTCATCAAGGGCAGGTAATGTCTAATCAATCTGGTGAACTGTGAGAAGGTCAAAAAAGCAATGGATGTGGGCCAAATGGTTCACAATGCCTACCATGACCTAGCCAAGGCATTTGGTACAATCCCCCACTTGGGCATTGTTGACAAACTTATGAGGTTAGGTACAAACCCTTGTGCCTGGTAGATAATCAGCTGGTTGAAAAACTAGACCCAGGAAGTTAGAAATAGGGAATCCACCACTACAAAGAGGCCAGTCACAAGCAGAGTCCCTCAGGGATCAGTCATGGGAAAGCTCATTTTTTGGCATTTACTTCTCTGAAGTCAAGGCCAACATCAGTGGCCTCTGGATGACAAAATTTTCAAATGATGGCAAATTAGGAGCTGTCATTGAAACACCCACTGATCAAATGTTCTTCAGGAAGGGCTGAAAGACAAACTGATCAAATGTTCTTCAGGAAAAGCTGACAGACAAACAAATAACTGCTGCCAGAGCCATGGACTAAAACTAAATGCCAAGAAATACTTAATAGTATCCTTCAGGAAGTCATCCACCACTGATAACTATCATATTGACAACAACCCTAAGAGTTGGTGCAGTTGTCAGGGACTTTGGGACAAACATAGATAGGAATCTTGCCTTTGGCCATCATATGTCTGCAGTACATTCTATGTTGTACAACTTATAAACACAAGTATGGCATCTAGGTCCAAGGAAGTCATTGTTCCACTGTATTTGGCATTTATCAGACCTGTCTTTGAGTCCAATGCCTCCTTTGGTATGCATCTAACCAGGCATATCCAACAACTGGAATATCCACAGAGGTTCCTCAATAAAAATACAGTGTGCAAGTAACATGTCCTATGTAGACTGCTTCAAGGCCCTATCATTGTATTCTATCTCCTACAGGCTGTTGAGGGGAGATCCATACATGGCATACAAGGCATTGTCAAACCCAACTCTAATGGACTTCCTGCACATTTGCAAAACAAACAGCACCAGAATTACCAGTTCTAAAGACAAGTGATTTAAATAGGACCTGCTGGAGGAACAGGTATGTATCCCAGAGACTACCTCTTCTCTGGAACAGGCTCTTTATCCATGTGAAGCAGAGTTCCTCCTTAACCCAAATCAAGTGTAACTGGGACAACTGGATGAGGAACAGGAAAGTCATCCTTGGTTTGGCACCTGTGTCTATATGGGACACAGGCAGCCTGTAAATGGTTCATCTCCCAGGCCCTTGCCTGTAAATGTTTCATCTCTGAAGCCCCTTTTTACAATTATGAAGGGTAGCAGAACTTGTCAGAGATTTGGGATGTATGGCTAGGCTTAAAAAGGTCCTTGTGATCATTAGTCTAGTAAACACCTATGAACCTTTAACTGCCTGTATGGTCTGTAGTTACACTGTAGACACCCATTGCAATACAGACCATCTGGTAGTTAATGGAGGGATACTATTTGCATTCACATACCTTTTTCCAAGGCCACCTGGTGGGACTTTATTTCAATGTGGGTGAAATCAGTGGCAACCACCTCATTCATCTGAGCTATATAATTGAAATGCAACATTTATTTTTTATTTTTATTCATTCTTTGTTGACCACACTAGTCCCACTGGGCTGGTGGACTGCTTTCAGGGGAGACTCTATACCAGTCTACAATGTTAGTGTGAAGGCCATGAATTGTTAAGCACAGTCAGACGACATGACTGTAGCTTGCAGTGGCTTTAATGTATTATATATACACTTCATTAATGGAGTGGTAAACCCTAGCATTTTTTATATACATACATATACATATATATATATATATATATATATATATATATATATATATATATAAGATTTTACTGCAGTCATTAACAGTAGTGTTGACATTAGTCAATATCTCTAGTGTTAGAGCACCATGTCACCCTCTTCATTTCTGAATTGATCTACCATCTTCCTTTACTTCATTTGCTTACACAGTGCCCTTATGTTAATATTGTCACTCATTACTATCTAATCATACTGCTGTTAGCATGTACTGTGAGTATCTGTGCGGCTCAGCCTCCACCACTTATACTGTGTGTCCTTAAATGTAGATTCGCTGTGCTGGGATGCTCTTGAAATAAATTTCTTATTCTGATGCCAAGCTCTTATCATGCCATTAGGTTATGTACTGCAGATAACTGCAAAATGCAATTTATGTAATTAGTGAGCTGCAGACATTTCTGTCTGGTATCAACTGCATGTTTTATATGACAGGAAATATTGCATTTTACAATCTGGTCATGTTCATTTGATTCTAAAATATACGACAGAGAAGCTGCAAAACTAGTTATTCCATCAAGAAGCACTGCACACTTGGTGGCAGCAAATTTAGTCTAATACCTGCATACTAAACATGATAGCAATAGCCCTAAAGATTAGTCATGTAAAACTATTAAAAACTGAAGTTTTTATGCCTTTCAAAAGTATTTCTAAATGACCTAATTTGACACAGAGCTAATGATGTTTCATTTTCTATAAATGTTGCAAGTTTACATGTGGACCATTGCTGATAAGAATAAACCTCACTACTAGACACCATAGTTTTATAGGCAAATATGAAGCTAGTTGCACTCATAGGATATTTTAAACCTAACCAATTTTATTTCTAAGGTGAGACTCAAACCCTGAGCCCATTTTATTTCTAAGGTGAGACTCAAACCCTGAGCCTTGTGTCTGAAAGGTAAACATCTTAACTGTTATATCAGACCCCAACTAAATGCTCTCATTATATTCAACAACATCACCATATTGTGGGGTATCTTTATCTGATTTCATCAATGTAACATGAAGTACAGCATTTCAAATTAATCAGTGGAAGTCAGGGCAAATGATACAATGCAGAAAATTAGAATACTAGGGAGTTTTAAACATTTGAACCAAAAACTGTTCAACTTGTTGAAAAAAATAGGCATTTCATATAAAATCAATCTTTGTATTACCATTTTTAGGGAAAATGTGTTCTGTGGGTGGCTAAAATATAAAAATTGTAAGGCGATTTCTAGGGTTTCACAATGACTTTTAGTCCCAAGACTGGTAATGCACATCTATGTGATACTGCCAAGACAAAAGAAAATGTATCTACTTAACACATTTCAGTAAGTTTTATACTTAGGAGTGATATGACAAAAACAGCAGCAAAGTACATTTATAACTTTTGCACTCAAGTGTTACATCTGTCCGTCCATCCATATTATGAACAACTTCCAAAGGACAAGATTACATCAGCAGCAAACAGCACAGCGGATCAGATTTTCCTAGCACCACACCCCAGCATATCTCATAGGATCTCCCAGACTCCTGAACTCTCAAACTGTTAGGAAGAATGAGGCAAACAACCTCAAGAAGGAAAAGCATTTCTGGTGCTTGTAACCATAACATCTTCCTTTCAACTACGATGAAAAGTTCATCCCCTGGATTCAATAAACTCCATGCAGGAATAGTGCTAATCCTGCATGGAGTGAACCTTGTCCATTTACCCTTAGCTTTAACAGCAGCATGCCTTGCATATTCATGAAGGCACACTGCTGCTAAGGCTAAACAGACATGAACACTACTGAGTGCAGGGGGCACGTTTAAGTAGTCCACGCACATCTAACATGCCCCTTGCATTCAGAAAGTGCCATACGGCACTTTTAAAAAACATTTTAGTGTCCGCACACACTGAAATCAAATAAAATGAGTATTTCAGTGTCCGCGGACACTAAAATGGATAGGGGAGCAAGAAATAAATGCAGGGGGTGTGTGACAGGTTTTGTCACACACCCCCTGCATTGTAAACGTGCCAAACGGCCATACCCCTCCACTGTACAGGCTTTCTGCAGAATGTCCAGATGCTTTCCTCACATACCTCTCAACCTCCTAGAGCAAGAAAACTGTACAAAGCCAATGGGTGTACAAAGGCACAAAAATAGGGACACTTTTTTAAATATTGCACTTACAAACCCAGAAAGTTAATAGAATAAAAAGTTTGCATTAGCATGGACTTCCTTAAGGGTATGAAGACTGAAACCCAAATGTCTTCCATTGTACAAGTGCCATATGGCCATACCCCTCCACTTTACAGGTTTCTACAGAATGCCCAGATGCCTGCCTCGCATACCGCTCGACCTCCTAGAGCAAAAAAGCTGTACAAATAGATAAATAATGGGGGGGGGGGGCAAAGGCACAAACATGCGGACACTTTTTAAATATTGCACTTACAAACCTGTAAAGTTGATAGAAAAAAAGGTTTGCATTAGCACAGATTTCCTGAAGGGTATGAAGACTGAAACCCAAGTGTCTACCATTGTACAAGTGCCATACGGCCATACCCCTCCACAGCACAGGTTTCCGCAGAATGCCCGGATGCCTGCCTCACATACCTCTCAACCTCCTAGAGCAAGAAAGCTGTACAAAGCCATAAATAATGGGTGGACAAAGGCACAAAAATAGGGACACTTTTTAAATATTGCACTTACAAACCCAGAAAGTCGATAGAATAAAAGGTTTGCATTAGCATGGTTTTCCTGAAGGGTATAAAGTCTGAAACCCAAATATCTGTCAGTATGTTCTGACTTAAACCCCAAGTCATTTGTCAATAATTTGCTAGAAAACCACAGTCACACTTCCTAAGTTTGTAAGAACAATAATTAAAATATGTCTCCTTATGTCCCTGTACAATTTCCCTTACTGTGACTGACAAGGAGTACAGATACATGTAAATAAAGTGGGTTTATTAAATTTCTATTTTTTACCACTTAAGGTATGTTTAAGCATAGCTGAGCAGGTGTGCATGTTATACCTTAAACATCCCATAAGAGATAAATAAAAATATATAGCTAAAATCCTCATGCTGAAATAGTGTAGTGGTTAGACTCCCAGCTTTGATGCAGGTGTTCGAGTACCAAGCCAAACACTTTATTTTTACATGGGAAAGCAATGTTAAAATGAGTATTTTTATTTTAAGTTGTGTAATAATTGACATTTGTCAACCAGGGAAGTGTAGCTGGTCTAAAATGTAAGTATAAGTGCACATAACATGTGAAATCACCCATGTATACACAAGTGTCCCATACAGTATAGTCACACCCCATGGTAATGTAATGAAAGCACATAGAGGAACATCATGTAATGTAACTCATATACACCTACTAATATGTCAGTATGATTAAGTCATTATCCTGATATTTTTTAAAATGAAAAGTGAGCAGTGGTTAGCAGTGCTCAGTTATGCGAATACTAAGCAGCATTCAGCTCAGTTAACCTTATTTACACACCGTTAAGCAGTGCTCAGCAATTACCCCTTTAATCACTGCTCAACTCAGCTTAGCAGATTTGTGCACTGCTTAGTTGAGCTTAGTATTTTCAAAATTGTCCAATGACAGCAAAGGGTGGGAATATAGCCTTATTTAAAATGGCACAGGTAGGAATATAGCCAAAATCTGTTGTAGCTTTCTCTGAGTAGGAACTATGTCAGCTATTGGTGAGGGCTCGCGCTTTTGGGCACAGTACAGGGGCATAGTCATGGCTGGGCTCCTTGTAGCAAACAATGATGACAGACTGCTGCAGGGCTAGTACCAGGACTCACAATATAAAGTGGAGGCCTGGGACCATCGGATACATGATCTCACCAGTGCCACTGGCATGCCTCAAACTGGTGAGCAGGTAAGGCATCACTATGTCGACCTAAAGTAGAGGAAGAGAGCACTCTTGGCCAAATGGATCCAAGACGTTCAGGGCAACCATGCTCCAGAAGTTTGAAAGTATCCCAGATATAGCTGTACCAAATTCTAGCCTGAGTATGTGATTGACAGGTATGCATAATGTTTGTTTGTTTTCTCCCCCTACAGCTGGGGTGGAGAGGACTAGCAATGCTGAGGCCCATGCGGACAGACTGACAAGGCTGTACCAACAGGCTGGTGACTACAGATCAACCTTGCAGTATATAGTGATATAAATAAAAGGAGTAAATTGTCTACTATGTTCTGTGTCTAATGATTAAAGAAAGGTTTGCCAGACTAATAGTCATCTACAGCATATGCAGTAGTAGAGAACTGTGTCATATAACTACAATAAAAATCGAAACCACCAACTGTTGTGTTTATTCTGGTATGTTGTTGTAGAAATACAATGTGTACAGGTTCTGCACAGAAAATATGGCTTTGACAGCATGAATTGACAGAGGTTGTACTGAGAATCAGCTAGTATGCAAAACATTAGCTTGTGGAGCTGTAAATCAAGATATATATGAGATATGACATATGTTATGCACTAAGATCCAAACCCCAAATACTAATGCAAATGTATTATAGTGTGCCCCCTGCTGCAGTGCCTTGTGTTAACCTTTGTTTTCTAGATCTTATCATTTAAAAGGATTACTACACAGAACAGTAACTATCATGCTTGAATCTCAGGATTGCAAGGTCAGACTGTCTACCCACAGAATATTCAGCATAAAACAGTAAAACAAGCGACAGCAGTTCCCCAGTAGCTTAGTGTGATGAGAAATAGGCTTGCAGTTCATTTTAGCACACTCAAACATGGTTCAAATGAAGGAAGTGGTGCTGAGGTATGTGCATATATACACTCAAGAAATCTTTAATATTTGTCGAAACAGACAGATAATGGTAACCAATATTTTCTCCACAGGTCTTACAGGTAATGAAATGTTTGTAGTAGCTGTTTGAATGGTATAGCAATACACCGTGTACAACTGTACCACTGTCCAAACCCATGCCTGCAAATAGCAGCAGGATAGGTACATACACCATGCCCTCTTCCCGATACATGTCTCTCAAGTGTCACACTGTCACGGTTAGTGGTCACTGCTGCCAATCACCTTAGACAAATTTAGGAATCCAAGTGAACTATGCTAGTAGCAGACTCACACAACATCATTGCAGGGTACCCCTTCTTTGTCAAGTATGTAACCCCAACATGTAAAAGCTCCCTCCAGTAAATTAGCCACAGTTTACCCAGTCTGCCCCATACCATTACAGGTTGACAGTCTAACAGCTATGAATGTGCCACAGAATCTATGGGCCATTGGTAGATGTAACATGAGGGCAGACCTGCAGAGTACTGAGCTGCACTGTTGTGAAAAATAGAAGCTGATACAGTTGTTACTGTACTTTTTATTATCTCTACACCATCCATCATCTGCATCAATAACTATTAATCATATACTACGGGTATGTTGTTCTCAAAACCTATTGTTGGGACATGTGTTCTATTATTGTTCATATATTTCATTGGTTGCATATTAAAATACCTTGTTCAAATACCATTATTGGTGGCCTGTTGCCATCAATGTAACTTTCATGCTGTTAAAATGCTTACTGTTCTTCCATTTATGCATGTGTTCTGTTTGCTATGCAACTGTTTCAAATCTGTTGGTTTGGGTTAATGGGAACACCCATGCATGCTATTATAACTCATTTTGCAATGTGTTGTTCATTACTAACCAGTATATCCTGGAAAACCAAAACACCATAGCACATTTGGGAAGGCAGATCAAGATGGATTTGCCTGTCCCACCTCATCTGGCTGTGGCACAGACCCAGAACACATCCGGGACCCAACCCGGAAAATCCTCCCCCACTGGTCCTACACCAGCTTTGGGTGGAACTGCCTCAGGAGATGGTGCCCATCCCCCCAGGTGTGGGTATGGAGAGGAGCCTGTTACCCACAGAATGTACTGGGGTATGGTGCACAGCATCATCCACTCCGAGTTAGGTGGACAGCTGCACCAGATGGAGGGCCACCTGGTGCACCTCGAGGGGCAGGCTGCCCCTCTTGTCCAACCCTCAGCACAGCCAACTTCAGGGCTGTGAAGTTGCAGTAGTAATCAACCATGGGTGGGGACCTCAGTCCCACTGTATCCATTTGGGGGTCATGGGCTCTGATTCCCAACCCCCCAACCCATCCAAGGTATTTACCCCCCTCATGTGTCATATACCGCACCTGTCTGCTGTCTTGTGTGTCTTATCTGTCTGCAAGTGCTACCTATCTTACCAAACCTACCTCCCTAAACATACCTATAGCCCTTCCACAACATCCCATTCTCAGCTAAAAAAAAAAAAAAAAGCATCTGTCCTTACAAAAAAAAATCATTGTTTCATACATATCTCTACATGTTGCTCCCATGTACAGAAAAATTAATCAATCTACCCACAAATTATTCTACAAATGTCTGTCGCCAACACCCCCCCCCGTGTGGTGGAAGGCCGTAAATTCCAAATTCTATACATTATTCATAGCTGTTGCTGCAAAAGAAATATAGAGCTATAGTCTTTTCCTACATCCATCCTGCACATCCGTAGCTGCATTTCCCAATGTTTTAATGTCTGCTTTCCCCATTTCACCACTTTCCCATCACCTTATTTTTTTCTTTTATTAAAATTAACGTGAGTGTAAGTGGGAGTAAGCGGTGCTAAGTGAAACTAAGAGGGCTTACCTGTCTGTTAGCATCATTTAGCTTCATGCAAAACAGCACAAACTTGCTTACAACTTCTTAAAAGTACCTTAATCACTCTGTATCCATCAGCCCAGCAGCAAAATAATCAATAATGCCAAGTCTCAAACCCAGGACACTGGCATTACAATCACAGCAATGCACCATTACATAATCTGATTTGCAAAAATTTGTAATGCTTTTACATGCATATCATGCATTCAGGTCATTTAACATTAATGAAAAAGTCATCACTTTGCAGTCTTGAATCCAGGACCCTGTGTGCTACACTCACACCAACATACCTCTGCACCATCTGAGCTGTAAGAATTTGCAATCTTTTTACAAACATATCATGCAGTACAGTTGTTTAACATAAGGGAAACATATATATCTATAGTACTCTTATATGCATATATATATATATATATATATATATATATATATAAATATATATATATATATATATATATATATATATATATATATATATAGCTATATATGCATGTATATATATATATATATATATATATATATATATATATATATATATACATATATATATATATATATATATATATATCTATATATATATGGTTCCCTATCAGAAGCCTGAAACACTATAAGCCTGAAAATCAAAATCCTGAAAACTAAAGCCTGAAAATTCGAAATCCCGAAAGCCCAAAATCCTGAAACTCAAAATCCTGAAAACACAAAATGGACATACTGACGTCATTGTGGCTTTGCTATTGTTAGCCCTGTGGTGTTAGGTCATGCGTTGGGTTCAGGTAAGTGTGCGGTTGGTTTTATGTTAGGGTTAGGGGCGGTTTAAGTCAGTTAGGGTTAGGGCGCAGTTAGGCATGTATGCAATAGTGACAAATATTGGGGTTAGGGGCGGTTTAAGTGAGTTAGGGTTAGGGCGCGGGTCAGGTGAGTGTGCGATAGTGACGGACCTTAGGGTTAGGGTTAGGGTCAGGGTCATTTGGTAGATATTAGTGTCTTTATAGTGACATATTAGCATTATTTGTGTTTTCAGGATTTTGAGTTTCAGGATTTTGGGTTTGATTTTGAATTTTCAGGCTTTAGTTTTCAGGATTTTGATTTTCAGGCTTATAGTGTTTCAGGCTTCTGATAGGGAACTATATATATATATATATATATATATATATATATATATATATATATATATATATATATATATATATATCTACACACACACACACACACACACACATATATATATATATATATATATATATATATATATATATATATATATTTATATGTATGTATATATATATATATATATATATATATATATATATATATATAGAGAGAGAGAGAGAGAAAGACAGATACATACATAGATAACCAACCTCTTATTGCAAGACATCTGCAAAAAGCCTGACAAAGTGGGGAGATAAAGGGCAAACAATAGTGACATCTTTGAAATATGGCTGTTATACACATAGAAGTCTGCTACAGTATCATGGCTTGATTTAACATATAATTCCTTATAGATTCCAGGTCTGAAACACAAATGAATGTCATCCTTTACTGATGTCAATGCGGACATCATCCCAGTGATTTGTCAGAAACCCACAACTGTTATGGGGAACAGACCAAGCACATGAGCCATGCATCTGGACAGTGTCTAGACATTTGGACAGTGGAGAGGTATGACTGCAGTCATGTAACACAAGAGGAAAACAGTGAAAGCTGCCAACCATTTCACTCAGTAACTTCTGAACCACAGTAAGACCATCATGACACTACCCCAAATCAGTTCTGGGGAATTACCCATGTATTTCCAAATATATCATGCACTACAGGGATGGAACTGTAGGGAAAATCAGATACTGTTGTGGAAATATCCACCCACAGCCATTTGCACAACAGTCATAGCAACATACCAGTACCCCAGTAGAACAACTGTTTGAACAAACATATCCTGATTGCCAGTCACACACTACACCAACATACACTGGCCGAACTCACAGTCTACTGGGAATCCAGAGGTATTACAGGACATTTCAAAGTCTGCCCCAACAAACATATACACCTGATAGACCACCAGCAACTGTAGCAGCATGCAGTCAGATAGAAAAGGATCCATGACACTTACATTTGGTACTCTCCCTACTCAGCCCAGCAAACATTTACATACAACACTGCTACACAGTCTTGGCAGTCTGTTAACAATGGCCAAACATACATAACTCTCACCTGCACAGATTGCCACAGAATAGCCAGGATGTGGGACAATATATATGGCCACCGCCGCATACCACTTCTAGGTTTCTGCTAAGTTACTGGGATGATATCAGGTGTGCAGTCACTAAATAATGATATACCATACCTCTGAACCTCTTACTGCAAGACATCTGGACAAAGCATGACATACTTGGGGGACAGGGGGCCGAAAAGAGGCACATATCTCACATAATGGTGTTACAAACTGAACAGTTGCTGGTGTTACAGGGTTTGTTGTAACATAACATCCCTGAAGAATATGATGTCTGAAATACTAATGGACATCAACATTTACTGACTACAATTCTCACATTATCCTACTGATTTCTCAAAAACAGATATTGCCTGTGGAACAGACCAAACATAACAGGCAAACCTCTGGCCAGTCTGTGGACATCTGGACAGTTGAGGGGTATGTCAGAGACATATCACTGTCAGACATCAAGTCTCGCAGTAAATGCATGTCCAGACAAACCCTGTTAATCTGGCAATCCTCTTTGTGTACAACAGCAATAGTTACTTACAATTTGTACCCAAGTCTGGAGCTTTGTCCTCCATGTTGTTGGGCTGTCTCCACATGTCTTATCCTGAGAGGTATTTCCACCTACTGTCTGTGAAGCTGTATCCCCCACACCTCCATAATGTCCTCCACACAGGCAAGGAAAAGGGGCAAGGCCCACATGAAGGACTTAAGTATAGCACTGTGTTGCTATGGCATTGGCTAATGGAAAGACAACACAGCTTCTCTGGATGCAAGTAGCACATGAGAGACACAGATTGGTGCACAGTCCATCACCTGCTCATGCACAGTACCTATAAAAGACAAGCTGCTGCCTATGCAATGCAGGTTTGAACCCATCTACACAAAGACATACTGCGACTACACATAACTAACCATTTGCATTACTCTAAGGAAGCTCTGCAGCACTATTGCAGGTATGTCCATTGTTATGGAATGTAGAAGGGGGGATGTGATAATGTCAAATAGGACATTAAACACTATGCCACAACAAGACCTGCTGGACTGACATGCTGCTGTCTGACACCTATGGCCATTCCTGCTTGCCCTGTCTGCATTGACATGGACCACATCTCTGGGCCCTGAGTCAACCCAGCAAAGGTCAGCTCATGTATGACTATTACTGGAGTGTGTGTTGTCCAATACTGAGTGTGACACTGTTAGGCCAGCTACCTGGGATGTTGTAAATATTCATTTGTCACCCGTGAATGTTACTATGATACATATGCTTGTCTTACAAATGAAAGAGATGTGTATATTGTATGTGCATAATACACATCAGGCGCAGAAGTGTGTGTTGAACTGTAAGTTATATACTGAGCCCATACCTGACAGCTGTTCAGAGGAGTTTTCCACACTGACCACATGAACGCACAGAGATTCCTCTGCTTTGTCAATGGCAATGCAGTGGATCAGCTGGTCAACACTCCTATGATAGGTGGAAATATCCACTACCTGGTCCTAACCAACATGAGTAGACACTGTAGCACTCCTGCAGTGTCATTCTTCTTGGTAAGATCTGACCACATAGCCATCACTGTTCAGATCACCATCTACCCTGCCCCCTCCCCTTGTCAGGGTCAAACAAAATTAACATTACACAATGGACTTTAAATCTCCTCAGAGCAGGCAGAAGTAGCTTTACAGCCAACACCCCATCAGTTGGAACTAGCAGTAGTGTCTAGGCCCACAACACAATACTATGTGGGCACCTACATAGCTGTATGGACTCAGTAATACCTGACAGGATAAAATCATCTCCCTCAAGGTAGGGTAAATGTCCATGGTGGACAGCAGCAATATAGAAATGCTATAATAGGTGGAAATAATTGTTGGACAGGGCCAAAAAGGAACAAGTGCCTTATTGGAAGCAATGTCATCTTGGTCTGCACAAGAAAATATGGTCACAGGTGAATTACCCTAAGGCTATATTTGAGTGCATATTGGACACATCCACCAAGGCCAGTCACTAGGCCTTCCACACATGTGTCTGCAATCCCAGAATCAACACACAAATCTGCTCTGTAGTGGTGGTCAATAACACCACATACACATATGGCATAGATATAGCCGACTGGCTGCAGACAGGTGAAGTGTAAACATCAGCCCCCTGTCCCCCCATTAGTACACATGTGCATGCACAGCACCTGTTCCCCTTCCCTCATCATCATGAAGCAGGTCCTTAATGCCCTTTCAAAGGCAACACACAGAAGTCTCCATAGGTCTGATACTATCCCTAGCTGCATCATACATGAGCACAAGCATGAGCTCTCCGATCCATTACACACTGTATTCAATCAAAGCTTTTGCACCAGTGTCATCCCATCTGCACAGAGGACAGTCACTATCATCCCTATACACACACCGACCTAGCCCATCATATGCACATCAGCCCAACTAGCCTGCACCACAAGGGCATGGATGGCAATAACAAGGACATTATGAACAGGGACATTGGCAACCTCAAAATGCCTCCACCCACACAGCGGGGTGTTGTTAAAGGGAGATCAGGCCTGTTAAACCTGGTCGACTTCTCTGAAGTGGTCAACAAACACAAGGATGAGGGGAAGATGGTGAACAATGCCTACCTTCACCTAGCCCAATTCTCTCACAATAATCCCCAGGCAGCCAGGATGGATACATATGCCTGCACAGGTAGACATCAACTTGTATGTTACCAGATGGGTAGCTAATTGACCCAATGATAATACCCACTCGGTCAAAGTAGTGGAGCCCACCTCTAGTAATAGAGTCTTCCAAAGCGGCGTACCCCAAGGATCAGTCTGGGGGCCTCTACTGTTTGAGATATATGTATCTGAGGTACAGGACAGAAGCAGTGGTCTGTGGCTAACCAGGTGTACAGATGCTTGCAAGATGGCCACCGTCTTGCATTCCTCTACTGATGAGCTAATACGAAGAAATACCCAAACCAGCCAAAGGTCGCTCAGTAAGATAAAGATAAATGTAACTGAATAAACTAACCAAGCGTCCACCAGAGCTGATACCATACAGGACTTTTAATTGTGTCCTGCGGGGTTAGTTACTCCCCTATATACAGGAAGATAAGGTCACTCACGCACTGGTATGATTCGATCCATCAACCTCCACCTCCCAGTCTGCTAGGATTACAGGCGTACGCCACACGCCCAGCGTTTTATTATGAACACATAGGATAAGTGCTTTCACACAGAATTGTGCTTCATCTGATTCCCCCAAGAGGCCCTCACCCAATTACTGACTTGTGCAAGAAGCATTTCTGCAAACTGAATGCCAGGAGAGGCATCATTCTCCCTGCTATGGCAGATGTCACCCACTCTAATTATGACAGTAATAATGTACTGAGCATGCAATCAGGTGTGAGGCAATTTGTGCACCAAGGTTGGCAGCAACCTGACAGTTTCCCACTGTGTGGTCACCAATGTACAGAAGGCTGTCTACATGGCCCACATCACAAATATGGGTATGCCATCCAGGAACCAGGAGGCCACAACATCCCTGTACTCCACCCTTATCAGACGCATTACCAAGTACAATGGCTCCTTTGGCATGTACCTTGCCAAGCAAATGCAGCAGTTGAAGAGACCACAGATTTATGACCAGGCAAATCCAGGGTCTGAAACACATATCCAATACAGGTAGGCTGAATGCCCTGCCCCTGTACTCAGTCTCATACAGACTGATCATAGGTGACTGTTGGCTGGCATACAGGGCCATTTCCAAACCAGCCTTGATGGCATTTCTGCATATCTATAAGATAAACTCCATTCACACATGTAGGGTCCTCACCTGGTCTGTGACGTATATAGCACTTGTTGGTGGGATAGTATAGTGTCCCATACAATACACTGTCTGTAAAATACACTCTCTCCCCATGTCTAGCAGAGTATGTGTATAGCCCTCTTGAAGAAGAAGATGGATGACTGTATGGGAAACAGATGGGACACCCCTGGGATCCCAGGTGTGTCCCAGCTGGACAGGGGAAACAGGAGCTGGCTTGGAAAGCACATGTGCAAAAGTCTGGGCCAGGATTATGAGGGCATCAGGGCCAATAGCCTGGTATCATCCTTTGAGGCTATGCACCTAGTACTTTACATGTTTCCTGTATGTATTGCAGACTGTCCTGCAATGTTGTCTGAAATGAATACCTGTGAGTCTGAACTGTGTAGGTACTGTAGTGATAGTGTATACTCTTGTCCCTTCATCAGTTATCATCCCATATCATTACACCTTGTCATTGTGTGTGGTCTGTATAGCAGCAAGTCAACTCTTACAGTACATGCATATGCACTTGGTGACACTGTATAGCTCACACTATTACCCTTGGTCTTGGCCACAATTACCATTCTGCCACTAGGCTCATCACACAGTAGGATTTGTCATCCTTTATTGTGGGCTATACAGTAGCAGCGAAAGAGATGGATTGTGGCAGGCAGAACTATTGTAAGGTCTTCCCTGAGGGGCCCATAGGTGTCACAGCTGTACCAGACTGTACCAGGAGTGTGTGTGTGTGTGTGTGTGTGTGTGTGTGTGTGTGTGTGCGTGTGTGTGTGTGTGTGTGTGTGTGTGTGTGTGTGTGCGTATCTATCAGCAAACATAATACTACAGGGGGTTAATTTACATATGCTGTCTTCCCCTCACAGGGGAACACAGGAATTGGTGTCCCTCTCCCTTACTACCTGGTGTCCATGTCTTAGCAGACTCTCATGATGATGGTGGTCATAGTGAGCAGAGGTGGGGTTATTGGTGCCTGAATCCGTACCATTGTTTGGTATCCCACTTTCACCCACCATGTCCCCACACATAGTTAGTATCCCCACACATACCCAGTCCCCAGCAGCCATGGATAATGAACAGGTTAAGGGTGGTGGCATGGACCAGGCTAGTGTGTTGAGTATGGTGAGTGTGAGTGCAGACACCAGCCATGGGCAGAGAGCAGGCAAGGTCACACACAGGCAATTGGACAGGGGTGCTTGACAGAGGACTGATGCCCATCAAGCTGTTGCAAGTGCCACAGCAGGTGTCACCAGATGCATGTTACAATCCATCATGGATCCACAGGCACGTACTGACTGCAACACCAGACAGATGCTCAAGGTCATAAATGCAGTGCTCCCTGTCATGCATGATGACCTCCATGGCATTTGTGATGCCATACATCATCTTCCCAATGTTGTGGATAGGCAGTGGGTGAGACATTGTCACTGCTTGACCGTGCAATGTCTGTGCTTGAGCATGTGGTGGGGGTAGGGCATCGGCCAGGTGGACGTAGGTCAGCAACATGATCAGCTGCACATTCACAGTCCCATAGTGGCAGTATCAACAGCACTACCAAAGAAAGGGTGCTGTCAACACCACACCAGAGCAGGCCATAGGCACGTTGTCCTGGCCAGTCCCATCAGGGACATGGATGCAGCAGACAGCAGTCACCATCAGGGAGCAGTACTGCATCTGTCCTTAGGCCTGGCAGTGTCATGAGACTCCTGGTGGAACCAGTTACCATGTCCCTGCTGGGAAGCAGTGAATCTTACATCCTGCCATGTATGGTCCACAGCTGTGTAACATAGCCCTGTGTCGGGCATCCACATTACTTGATGGTGTGCAGACAAACACTCACACATCCCTATCACAGGCCAGTCACCACCAGACATGCACAGCTCCTCTGCATGGCCCAATTGAACATCATTCCTTCACACACACACACACACACACACACACACACACACACACACACACACACACACTCACACATATGATATCAGCCATATGGCCCAGCTTAGGCCTCTAGCAGTCCAACACTACACCCTGCACATGTGATACTTGTGCCACAACCCTGTTATGCATACCATTGATGCATGGACATGCTCATATGGGTCTGATGCACAGCGTGACTATAGTACAACATAGCAATGTCATGCTGTGTAAGGTGCTGTCTGCTGGCAGTAGTTATGGGCACACATCGAGGTGTATGTACCTTGTTAGCCATTATGAATTATTGCTGCTAGTACCGCTGACTGGCTGTAGTGTCATGTACTGTATTCTGTTTGTGTTCCTAGTGTCTGTGTGTCTGCAGGCTGTTGGTCTGTAGACAGTAGCAATGATGAGTAAGGTGTAGTGGAAACACAGTGACCCTTTTATAGCCAAGGTACAACTGTATATGTACATGTTTACCAGGTGTGTTTACATGCAACAGTGTGTGTGTGTGTGTGTGTGTGTGTGTGTGTGTGTGTGTGTGTGTGTGTGTGTGTGTGTGTGTGTGGGTGTGGGGGGGGATCGTTTCAGATAGTGTGAACTTGCATATATGCCCTGTCACAGCCATCTATCCTTCTTACATGTCAACTGGAAGTTCTGTAGGATCGCAGGCTCACACATACAGAGGAGATTACTTAGTACTGACACTAGGTCCCTAACAAGCTTAACCATTACTTCAACTGTAGCAAGTTCAGCTATCAGTACCTGTTGCCCCTACCATTTCTGTTACATCCACTCGACTATCATGTATTTGATGAGGGTATGCTTGGTACCGTGTATGACAGGTTTGGGTATATATTCCTGACACAGGTCAGCCTGTGTTAGTCTAACCTGACAATCACCAGCATGT
Organism: Protopterus annectens; assembly: GCF_019279795.1. Lineage (NCBI taxonomy): Eukaryota > Metazoa > Chordata > Ceratodontiformes > Protopteridae > Protopterus > Protopterus annectens. The sequence goes on along the minus strand of NC_056739.1, from coordinate 377,900,616 downwards.
GTGTCTGCCATCTCATATGCATGCCTGGCCTCTCATGCTGGTGGTGCACACACAGTCATAGTCCCATACATGGGGCAGCTGATGAAGGGCTGAGGACTGCCCCAACCTGCACAGTCTTACAAATGATAGTGCTACATACATAATACAGTTATCATAGCAACACTGTAGTGTGGCAGTGTCTGCTACTACTATTGAAGTGGGTGACAATTGCAGGGGCTGTTAGGATTGCCAATGGTGGGTTCAGAGGCCCTTCACATGTGACACACATATGCACACTGCTGCATGGGGACATCCATTGGGACACACATGGTGTGACACTTAGAGTAGATGACCTACCTATCCATTAATGTACAATACACAGTGATACAACCATTGCACCACAGTGGCTTGGCGTTTGAAACTGCATAACTGCTTGTACGGTGGATGACATCTGTATGTTATGACACTAGGTTGGCAAAGGGGGGGGTTCTCAGGGTGGAAGAGACGCACAAAATATTATAGCCATCACATACACACACTGAAGACAGCCACAGGGGCTGTGCATACAGAAACAGATATACAGTTGCCAGTAGACATATTAGTAACCCCACGTATCCACTTGTATGTACTATAGCACTGCATTCACATGATATGCTCCTCAGAGATTATATGCCTGGTACATAACACACACCCTCTTACAACAAATAATCCTTCAAATGCCTTCATGTATGGTGGGATAACTCACCAGACATAGCAACTGGACTCATCTACTGCTCCTACAAACCTGCACAAGCGATAGAGTGATAGACTTCATATCAGCATGATGTGTCAGTCATGTACGATGTCTGATGCTGGCATATGTGTCAGTACCGTATCTGTGACATACTTGCCAATGATATCACAGGAATGCTCATTGTCAGGGGACACAGACCACATATAGTTTGCAAACATGTGGATATCCCATGTACATATGTACAGATGACTGGTATGGGCTCTATAGTGTTACATGGTGCATGTGAGGCAGATGAAATTATGAGGGTCTTTAAAGTGATGTCATGGGTAGATGTCGACAGGCCTTAAAATGGTATAACCTACACACACAACAGCTACAGGGGATATGCTTCACAAACACTACTATAGTTGTCAGTATTGAGATCAGAACCCCTACCTAAGTATTTCCATTATAGTATTACGCAGTTATTGCACACACCACAGAGCTTAGAGAGCTAAAAAGTGTATACAGGTACATCTAGGGTGAATGACATCAGCAGGCCTTGTAAAATAGGGCAATGGGACGTGTACTGGGTGGTACATGCCTCAAAATGGTATAACCCACACCCTCAGAGGATATGATATGCACACACACAAATACACACACACACACACACACACACACACACACACACACACACACACACACACACACGCACACTTGGCACAATTGAGTGTAGAACTCCTGCCTGTCTAGTTATTTATATTACACTGTTACTTAGTTATTGCACATGCCACAGCAGTGTCATGTTACTCCTGGTAGAGGGCTGAGTGTTGTCCAAAGGTACTTCTAAGGGCAATGACATCAGCAGGACTGCTAAAGTAGTGCAATGGGAAGTGTTGTGGGTGGGAAAGTCCTGACAATTCTTCATCTTACAACATACACACTTACAAACTCTTGTACATACACTTACACACCCACACACACACACACACACACACACACACACACACACACACACTTACCAGACCTGAGAGTTGAACCGCTGCCTTTCTAGCTATTTGTTCTATACTGTTACGCAGTTATCACACATGCTACAGAGCTTATAGACCTGACAAATACATAAAGGTACTTCTGAAGTGACTGACATCAACAGGACTGCTAAAGTAGGGCACTGGAAAGTGTTGTGGGTGGGGAAGTCCACAAAATACTTCAGCCTCCAAACATACACACACATTTGCTAGAACTGGGAATAGAATCCCTCCCTATGTAGTTATTTGTGCTATACTGTTACATAGTTATTGCACATGTCAAGGAGCTTATAGGGCACACAAAGGTACTTCTAAAGGCAATGACATCAGCAGGACTGCTAAAGTAGGGCACTGGGAAGTGTTGTGGATGGGAAGTCCTCAGAATACATCATCCTATAAACATAATCACTTACACACACGTTTACACACATGCATGCACATTTGCCAGAACTGGGAATAGAACCCTTGCCTATCTAGTTATTTGTACTATACTGTTACATAGTTATTGCACATGCCATAGAGCTTATAGGGCTGGCTTCCACATAAGTATTTCTAAGGGCAATTACATCAGCGGGACTGTTAAGTAAGACACTGGGAAGTGTTGTGGGTGGAAAAGTCTTCAAAATACCTCATCCTATAAACATACACACTTACACACACACATTTACCAGAACTGGGAATGGAACCCCTGCCTATCTATGTTTTTGTACTATAGTGTTACTTAGCTATTGCACTTACCACAGAGCTTATAGGGGTGGGGCTGTGCAAAGGTACTTCTAAGGGGAATGACTTCAGTAGGACTGCTAAAATGGGGCACTGGGAAGTGTACTGTGTGGGAATGGCCTAAAACTGTTTAATCTAAAAACAAAAAAAACACACACACACTCACACTTGCCAGGACTGAGATGAAAACCCCTACCCATTCAATTATTTGTACTATAGTGTTATGCAGTTATTGCACATGCTTCAGAGCCTATAGGGCTGACAGGTGTCCAATGGTACTTCTAATGTGAATGACAGCAGCAGATCTTGTGAAGTAGAGCAATGGGAAGTGTACTGAATGGGAACAGCCTTCTAATACTTAGACCTACAGACACACACGCACACACACACGCACACACACACATGCGCACACACACACACACACACACACACACACACACACACACACACACACATGCACACACACACATGCACACACACACACACACACACACACACACACACACACACACACACACACACACACACACACACACACACACACACACACACACACACACACACACACACACACACAGGTAATGTGATATTATAACCCCCACCTCAGTACTGTTACACAATAGAGCTCACCTTCATGCTGGCATGTGTGACTGGTTACGACCAGTATGCCATTGCTCGCAGCATCACTCTATGCCATTCAGGGTATCTGTGTGTGTGACTCACTCTGTGTGTGTGTCCACCTGTGTCTCTCTCTCTATCACTATCTGTCTCTCTCTCTTCCCCATGTCTATGTGTGTGTATGCTTAACATATTAACTGTTGCCCATATATATGTCTGTGTATCTCACACAACAGATGCAGATATATCACATATGGGCCACCTACAGCTAGCTGAGGGTATTCTTGTCTAATGGGTGTGCCTGGGGACAGTTAAGATGTACATAGCTCTCTGTATGCAAAGGCATATATGATCCAACAAATAATTAATTTTTAATTTTTAATAATTAAAAATGGATATGAAGTTCAAGAAAATGCCACCCCTCAACAAATTAATTTGAGTTCTAATGAATTTGAACTTTCTTTACATGACCCTTTAGAGTATCCCCCACTTTGCAGGTCAGAGAGAATCATGAATCAGCAGGCCCCTCAGTACTCTCAGGGGTACAGTATGGCAGCAAAGCGGAGCATGGAGAGGGGGGGGGGACGTGCAAGATATTACATTATGCTGAGGTAGCTAAAAGTGCTGATGACCTTTCAGCTTATGACATTGTAACTGATGGAGTTAAACATAGTTTGAGGAACTTTAACATATTTAACTACTCTGAACATGAACTTTCCCCTGTACATTTTAGTTTGCTATCTAAAGGTCCCCACACCAAAGGTGATGTTTCCAAGTACATAATGGATTTTAAGCTTTTTCTACGTAAAATGAATTTGGATATTATGATGCAAGGGAATACACACACATACACTTCACAGACAGGAACCTAGGAGGAAAAGTGTTTTTAATCTCCTCACCCATCCTCAATTGAGAAATTTCAAAGCATCAATTGACAAAGAATTTAGGAAAATTACTACTCAGGAATCTAATAGGAAGGTTTTTAATTTAAGAAAGGATGAATGGACCCTATTAAAACAACTTAGGGCCAATGATACTATATGGATCATGAAGCCAGATAAAAGTGGAGGAGCTGTTGTCATGAGCTCTGTTATTTATGAGGGTAAAATGTTGAACCTTCTGGACGATATTGATACATATAGGAGGGTTTCAAAAAATGAAATTAATATTGCGTACCAAAGGTTAACATGGTCCTTTATGACTTTCTTATGGAAGGTCTGATAAGTAATGAGACATATCAGTATCTGAGTAATGATAGACCCAGGATCCCTAATATGTTTGGAATCCTGAAAGTACATAAGGATCCTCAGGACCCCCCACTGAGACCTATTGTTTCTGCAGAGGGATCTAAGACTGCCCCTTTAGGAAAATACCTACATATTAAGCTTAAGGCTCATGGGCAGAACAATAAGCAGATATTAAAGGATTCATGGGAGTTTTTATGGAAAATTGACTTGGATTTGGACTATCAACAGGTCCTCTTTGTCACTATTGATATTAAGGACCTTTTTTTCCATAATACCTCATTCTAAAGGCTTGGAACTGTTCCTGACGGATGAGGTCCAGACTCCCAACAATGATTTACATATTATATTGGAGCTTATGGACTTAGTTCTTAAAAATAATTTTTTATATTTCAGTGGGAAATTTTTTCATCAAATAAAAGGGGTTGTGATAGGGAAGAATTGTGCCCCCACCTATGCCAATATTGTCCTGGCTTGGTGGGAAAAAGTTTATATCTTACAATCTGAATATAGGCATTGTTGGACTAAATATGTTAGATTTTTGGATGACATCTGTATATGTTGGATTGAGACAGATGCTAAGTTAGTTGAGTTTTTAAAATACCTAGACACTACAACTGAGTTTTTAAGGTTCACACATACTATTTCTAGAGATTCTTTGCATTTCTTAGATGTTACTCTAGAAAAGACAGTTAATGGTAGTGTTAAGTCTAAGGTTTATAGAAAAAAACATGTATTCGAATTCTTATTTGTACTACTCAAGTGCGCATCCTCAGTTCCAGAAAACGTATATAGTTAAGGGGCAATTTATCCATGCTTCCAGAATGACTTCATGTAATAATGATTTTATAGAGGAATGTGAATTTTTACATTGGCTTTTCCTAGAAAGGGGATACCCAGAAGAAATAATTTATAATATCAAATGTGAAGTGGCAGCAAGTAGGAAGGTAAAATTTGGCCCTGTGCTGGGGGATGACAGAATTAGTGTGACGCTGCAAAATACAGTGAAGTTAGCAAACTATAATGCTAGCAGAGCCTTTATTACTGAACTTAACGTAAACATTTTAGGTCTTAATAAAATTGTGAAAAGTGAATGGGAAAGATTCATGGGATTCATGGATTTGCCATTCTCAAAGGCCTCCTTATATTTGTTTATAAAAAGGGTAAGAATTTGAAGAACTTTTTGGAAGCCAATAGAGCTGACAGTGGGATTCCCAGTAATAGACGTAAAGGAACATACAAATGTGGGGGTGTCAACAATGTCAATATGCATCCAACAAGGATAGTCTTGTACTGACAAGCTGGGGCAGAACACTGTGTAGCTATAAGTATTATAATTGTAATAATGAAAGAGTGGTTTATTTGGTGACTTGTAGCCAGTGTGCCTCATTTTATGTAGGCAAAATGGAACGCAAATTAAAGAGACGAATATATGAACATATATATGACAATAAAAACAAGAATTAGACTAACACCCTTTTCAAGCACACAATTCTATGTAGACAGGGTAGTTTCAGTTTCTTTATCCTAGAAAGTATCCCTCTTGACATCAGGAGACGACCCTGGGAGACCTGCCTGGAGTACAGAGAACTGTACTGGCAGGTATTCTTGGATGCAGGAAAAAAGCCTGGACTTAATGAGTACATTTCCATTTTACCCTTATTAAAATTAAGATCTGCAAACCTCTAAATTTAGGGTAAAATGGTGCATTAAAATTTGGCTCTAATTGTCTCTTAACATTTATGGTTTAGCCCTTATTTATTAGAATGTCTGTGATTACTTTGAGAACAACATTTTTTTTATTAGAAAAATGTTTTAGTTTGATCAGTAGATGGTGCCAAGATCATTATATTTACTGTATACTCTTGCATACCCTTGCACATTTAAGACTTTCGACTTTTTCCGGTTAGGGGTCGCCACAGCAGAACTCCGGTCCACTCATGTTTGGCAGTGGAGTTTTACGGTGCCGAGTTGCCAGCCCGATGCCCAACCTTCAACGAACGCACAGCCATTCACACCCACACCTACCTGCATGTCTTTAATGTCACTTGATTGCGGAGAGGACATGCAGACTCCATACAGAAGGTGCTCCAGCCAAGAATAGAATGAGAGAACCTCTTGCTGTGAAGCAACAATGCTAACTGCTGCATCACCGCAGCTTCATACCCTTGCACATATGTATTGAATCGTAGGAATTTTTAAGATGAACTTATTTTAAATGAAGTATACTCATTGGGGAATTTTAATGTAACAATTTTTATGGTATTTAATGATTTATCTTTGCATTGTTTTTTACTTAATTGGGTGTATGAGTTTTAATACGGAGCTGAGCAATGTAAAAATGTGCCTTTTTATATGAACATGGTTGTGAATGTTTTCATTAGGAGAGGAACCTGATTGGCGTGCTAACCTCATGTTAAGTATATTAGAGTAGGATTTTATTGTGTGGTTGTTACGGTCTGAAAAAAGCTGCTGTGGTAGATGAAAACATGCAATAATTGCCTAGTGTTAATAAAAGTACATTTGAGCTGCAGGAGTGTCTGTTTCACCTTGTTGTGCTTTACAAAGACATATATGCACAATACAGTTATATAGTCTGATGTCAGTTCCCACATGGCCTGTGATTCTCTAAGTGTAGGAGCATGCCCAGTGTGACCTTCTATAGTGAAAGTAGAACTCCATTCCAGAGATAGGTGTACTCCGGTCCAGGGTTGTGTGTTACAGCCATACCTCTCAAAAGTAAACAAGACTTTACTAGACATACTGGGTTTGTTTTAGCAGACATTTTCTGACATATCTGAAGTCTGACACTGCAATGTATTGTGTCATTACCTCGTGACAGACATCCTGAGATTATCACAGTGATTTACCAGAGGAATACAAGATGTATGATGCACAGACAAATATTATGAGCCTAACTATATACATTCTTGCCCAATACTGCCAGTTGAGAAGTGTGGTTACAGCCGGTTGACTGATGAAGCTGTGTAAACAGTCCAGCAACTCAGTGATATACTGGCTGGGGATCTCCTGCTTGTGTGGTATTCTTCTTACCTGGAAAGTCATATCCTGGTGTGGCCATACCTCTCAACTGTACATTTTTTGGCAGATTGTCCAAGTGTTTGTCTAGAAGTTTTGTCCAGTCTACGTAAACTTGTGTTTTTATGGCAAGTTAGTTGCATATAATTGAAGACTGACATTAAAAAATAATGACATATATTAGTGTTTCAGACTTCATAACCTTCGGAAAATTCCTGCTAATGCAAAACCCCTTATCCTACCAACTTTCTCAGTATGTAAGGGCAATATTTACCACACATGCCTATCATTGTGCCTTTGTCCCACTAATACTTACGACCTTGTCCAGATGTCTTGCTGTCAGAGGTTGGGAGGTATGGGTGTGGGTACAGAGTGCATTCTACTGTGCAGAATTGTCCATTATATGTGTAGTATATTCTACATAGTACTGTGACTTCCAGGTATGTCAGTGGCAGAGAAGTACAGAGTAATGTGGTGAACCACTGACAGACAGTTTTGTATAGGTTGATAGGTTGCTATGATGTTAGTAGGGTATTGGCCCTGAAGCCCTTATAACCCACGCAGATGAGAGTATAGCCCATGTCACCACATGTCAGCACCCAGAGCCCCTATCCAGCAGGGACACAGGTGGGATCACAGGACTGTATTCTGTGTTTTCCATGCACTTATACAGGGAGCACATCACTAGTAGTATTGAGGCACTTAGCTTGATGATGACAGGGAGTGTATTCCACAGATGGGGGAGTGTGTGGTACATGTATCTGTCACACCAACAAGCCATACTGATATCACAGCCCAGGTTGATACTGCGCCTACAGGTTGATGGAGTGGGCCTTGAGTTCCAGATGTGCAACAGTCCCATCAAGGCAGGGTCTAGATTGCTTTGTATGCCAGACAGGGGTCACCTCAGCAGAGTCTGTATGGAATGGGGTAGAGGGACAGTGCTTTTAGCCTATCTGTGTAGGGTAGGTGTTTGGGGTAAGGCCTTAGTGTTTGCAAGACCCTGGTGTGTGGAGTCTACATGATCTGTGGTGTGTAGGTTTGTGGAGTTCTCATGTGATTTTTGCCTCTAAGGTGTCCATTGTTTGGGTTTTGTTTTGTTGTGGACCTCCACTTACATGGGTGCGTGTTGTGTATTTGTAGGTAATGTTTACTGACTCCTTACACTGCATGGCACCTATGTTACTGCACAATCTGTTCTGGTGTGCACATTCTCCATTTATCTGGCCAGTGGTTCCCCTTCCCCTTATGAGTGTCTCTTTGTTCTTCTGTGGTTGAGGCACAGGCTTTGGCCACAGTGGCTGCTGTTTTGCATGTGTAATTCTGATGTGGACAGGGTACATGCGATTACATTGTACACAGGGTTGTGGACTTCACACCTTTGAGTGTACCTATTTAGCAGGTTGTCCATCATTGCACCACTCCATTTGCTGTGGTTCTTAGACTGTTTGTGTTGCTATACGTTATTATGAGGCTACATGTTGGCTTAGCTGTCATACTATCACAGGCTGACATCTACACAGACCCAAATATGACAGTCAGACTATGGACCACACATGGGGACAGGGTGTTAATAATGTTCTGCCAAACATAGACAGTTGGGAAACTGGTTTGGTAATTGCTTGTTTGCTCTTAAGGGCTTGGCATCTGCTTCCGCACTGTCTGCCATTGCTGTTTTGACATGACCCTTTCTTGTTTTTCAAATAGTTGGCAGGCAAATGCAATTTTAGGACAAGCAGAACAGATATACAAGGCATAGTTGTGCTCCTTCTGTGACAACCTGTGTCATTCCAGGGGTATAGTGACATGTTGTCAGTGCTGACCCAGAAAGGTGGCAGCCTTTTATACATTGGCAGTACAATGACCTTTAGGTACCTGCTGTCCTACTAAGCACCATACCTCTCAACTTCTGAGAGCCAGACATCTGGACAAAGCCATAAGTGATTGGGGGACAGAAGCCTAAATATAGGGACCATTTTTTAAGTATTGGCCTTACAAATCTAGAAAGGTGATTCAATAACAGGTTTTGCATTAGCATGTATGTTTCTATAGGGTATGAGGTCTGACACTATAATCTGTTATTATTTTCTGACCTTAGTATTACGTGATTTGCCAATGAATTGCCAGACAACCACTATTTCATTTTATGCAGACCACAATTATGATGCAAACCTCTGGATATTCTGCAATAAGTCTGTACAGTTGGGAGGTGCGGTAGACACTGTGTAAGTTACTCCAAGCTGTGTACTGTCCATATGTGTGGCCCCCTGTACATGACCTGTACAGCTTTCCTGCATTAACAGCTATTGACATCCGGACAGTGTCTACAACTCTTACCATAGGTGTAGCTGACATGCAGAATACTTGGTACTGCAGTTCTTGGAACATGGCACTGTCAAAGACAGCACTGTACCTAGGCCACTGCAACACAAGAGCCAGGAGTAAGTGCTGGCCACATCCTGACAGTATTAACCACACATATACATAGCTCATTGACCCCTGCATATTGTGAAAATGCAATAAGTTATCATGCTGCTTAGGACAGCCCTAGAAATGTGTGCTCTGCTGCTATTTCCCTTCAAACATACATGTTACTGCATGTCTATAGGAATATGGGTGTGGGGAGGTACACCTGTCAACTGTACACATTTGCACAGACTGTGCTGATATTTGCTTTACATTTTGGTTCCATTTCGAATAGTCTTGTGCCCTGTCTTAGTGACTAGAGGCATATCACTAAAGATTACAGGTCAGAGTATAATTGCATACATTTGAGTTTCTGACTTCTTACCCTTCAGAGCCTTACGACAACTGCAAGAACTACTGTGCTATCACTGTGTAAGTCTGTAGGGGGTATTTCATCATTGTCTCCATCTGTGGGCCTTTGCCAGATATTTCTTTATGGTTTTCTACAACTGACTTGCTGGGAGAGGCTGAGGGGTGACTATCGGACCCCCACACCGACATCCATGCCTGTGACCTATGACCCCCCAGTTAGTTGCCCCCACACATATACTGCAGTGGGATTTGTCACCTTGGGTACAACTGTATAGTGAGAAGAGGCCAGTATTGGGCAAACATTTCCTGGTGTTCCACATAGCTGACAGTTGTCTGCTGTTATCCCAGTAGGCCACCCCATTCCTTTGCATGCATGCAGAAATACCATAGATATGCTACCAGAACATACTAATCCACTCATTTATTGTTAAGAAGACTGACTTACCTTGTGCTTGTGGCAGTTGTGAGGACGGTACTTGAGGGCTGCCTATGTTGTATGCATGCAGTACACTGCCTATACATGGTAAGGTACAGGCAGTGCAATGTGTATGGCAATCTGTTTTACTGCGTATGCAAGATGGAGAGAGGTGTCAATCCCTGGGTCCCTACAGTGTCAGTGTGTGTGCTATACATCACCTCTTTGCCAAGGCCATGGTGCACTGGGCATGCCTCTGTCTGCATACAGGAGCTGGGGGTTCCTCCTCCAAGTCCCTCTGTGCCTGTGGGGACCTTGGCAATGGTGGGGGGCTGTGTGGCCCTTCCCCATGGTGTTCCTGCTGCAGCTGTTTCTGCAGGATCATACTGTGTAGCATGGCAGATACTATGAACATGTGTGCACATGTGGCTGTAGAGTACAGCAGGGATCCACCAGATATGTCAAGGCAGTGGAACTGTGACTTGAGCATCCCAAACATATGATCTATAATGATCCTGGTTTGTGTGTGCCTCATTATGGCATTCTTGAGTGGGGTTGTGTGCATTTCTGATGAGTGTCATCATCCACAGCTCCAGTGCATAGCCAGCATCCCCCACCAGATGGCTATATGGGATGTCCCCCCTGGAAAATCCCTGGTATAGCTGTGAGGAATACCAGATGTGGAAGTTGTGATAGCTTCCAGGGTTGCCAGCACACACATTAATGATAATGCCCTGGGCATTGCACATGACCTGGCAGTTGATGGAGTGAACATTCTTGCGGTTTAGGTAGACCCTACCCTGTTGACTGGGTGGTGCTTTGATGTGGATGTGCATGCAGTCTATAGCACCCAGTAATTCCGTGTAGTCTGCTACATGGTGGAAGAGGTGCATATTGCTGGTCCTCTCCACAAGGGTGCTGGGGAAGTAAATGTGCTCACCGGCATGTGGTAGAATGGCATCCAGGAAATGGTGGAGTAACCTGGATGCAGATGCCTGTGAGACCCCCATGATGTCCCTAGTAGGTCTTTGGAAAGTATCTGTAGCTAGTATTCTTAAGGCTACACATACCTTGGTATCCACTGGGATGGGTTCCCCTCTGTTGGTTCTGGGTCTGAGGTGAGGCTGGCACAGCTCAATGAGTTGCTGAAGTATGTCCCTGTCCACCCTATAGCACTCTACTATCTCCAGATCATGTAGCCCTTGGTAGGTTACCCTGGGTCTGAGCACTCTTCTCCTCCCCCTCAGTCTGGGGTGGTTGCCAGCATTAGCCTCCTCACCACCCTTAGCCTCTAACATATACTTATGTATCAAAGTAACAGCAGCTCCTAACATTTTGTCAGTTAAAATTCCCCTGAGTGTGTACATCAATTGTGCAGAGTTTGTGGGAAAAAACAGACTAAAATGTGTTTGCACACTTTATACTGTTGTGCTGCAGATGCTGCCTGTATGATTGGCTGGCTATGATACATTCCAGCTGCCTGCTATATTACTTGTACTTGATTGCTTTTATTCTGCTATGTCCCTTTTTTTTCCCTTCCCATTTCTGCCCCTTTTAAGCCCTGAGGTGCGCTGCGCAAACCCGGTGCCCAGATGTAAACAGTTCTGCTATTTCCAGGTTTTTTTTTTTTTTTTTAGACCTGGTGCACGCCGCAAAAACCTGTTTGATAAAGGAAACACTTTGCAGTAGAAATGGCTCTCCCCTGGATGTGAACATGCTCTTCATTTCATGGCATAAGTCAATACAGCCTCAGACACACCTCCTTGTTTAGCTGTGCTTAGCTAAGCTCAAATGGGAAGTCAAGTGGTTGTATCACCCACAAATCATCTTAGGGTGCAACATTATATGGCTTTCTGTATGTCCAGACCACATTGGCAATCTCACATGAACCCTAATCCAAAATCTGTATAAGGACAGACAGTTGATCCACTGTCTCAAGGTAAGGAAAGAATCTTCATGGAACTTCCATTAGGTTCTTCTAATGGATTTTGTTTTGTAGCACCCTGGCATGTATTTTTCCTGGAAGTTTGAAGTTTGTGACCTCCCTGTCAATGAAACATATTCCTGACTTCTTTCTGAACTTCGGGACTAGCACTTTAGGTAATTATCCAGATCCACTGAAAAATAAGTTAACTTTAACCTCAAACAATATTCCCACATTTAGCATTTCTGCCTGATCTTATTTTTGTAGTCTTAGCACTTTATAATATTTTCATTTCTGCAGCTATATCCTGCACAGAAATGGACCACATCTCAGCAGATCTGGCACTCCTTTCTAAAGATGGCATGCACACAGTTCAGAAGTTCCCTTAGTGTTCCTTTCACCTCTTGACATTGCTCCTAGTTGAGATCAACAGTGTTCCCTCTCTCTCACTGACTGTAAGGTTTTCAACAAGGTCTTAGACAAGATCCTAGCAATGAGTAAGGGCACGTTATATATAAGAGACCCAGAGCTCATGCAGGAGGTCAAAAATAACCACTAGATACAACTGGTCTTAATGTCTACACAGAGTGCTGGCACTGGAACTAGGCTTCTTAAACAGGAGTTGGCTCTTCTGTTCTGGAGTTGTCCTGTGAAATACCTCTGCCAGGGACAGAGATACAATCTCAGTGCTTGGTTCAAACAGCTGCAGTTTGTAACAACAGGTGAGAGGGTTGTTTCTGTGGATATGCACCTAATAGCTGTTTGGAATATTCAGCCTTCATGTAGACTCCAAAAGCAATCCTTAGGGATCACATTATGGCATTGCTCTTCTGCTGGGAGACTTCACTGTTCATGACAAATGATGAATGAGGGAGATACCCGGATGGGTGGGAATGGCGGGATTGGCTTATCTGATCGAAGCTTATACATTGAACTTTAATTGTACAGCATTGAACTTTAATTGTACTTCTAAAATATTGATGGATTGTCTGTAACCCATGCCATGTTCAGACACAAGTGTTTATATAAGCACTTTGTGCCAGAGCACCTTAGAAAGAACAGTTGTGTAACAACTTATCGTAACAGTAGGGGGTAAGAATAGATCACTTTTGCAATATACCATACATCTAGCCAACATAATAAAATGTTGGCACCTTCCAATGGCACCATACATTTGACTCATGACCTATACATGAGAATACATGATGTTTCATAAGGGAGGCATGGGCCTGAACTTCCACAGAGCATTCTTGCCTAAGAAAGAGAACTGAGGCTAAGAAAAGAGTAAGATCAGGACACAAGTCAGCAGGAAAGATAAGGGAAAAGGTAGGTCCACCTGGGACAAGGAAACAGGAAGGAAAAAAGTGAATGGAGGGTGGGTGCATATACTACAAAAGTGATCTGTTTGGACAGTTACTGTTTTGGTAAATTCATGCACATTTGTACAATGTCCTTCCTTTGATCACAATTACAGTATTGCTCCCTAATGGGGAAGATCAAAAAAAGTATTTATAGTAAATTGTAGAAAGACTGAGGTACTAAACTGGAGTCTAAGACTGCTTGACTGAATCTAGGAAAACAGCTCCAGCTCTAGAAAAGGCAACCCTCTTTTTATGTTTTGTAAACTTGTGTATGGAGGACCAAGTAGCTGCTTATAGAATGGTTCTTGAGTCCAGACCCCTGATAAATTCACCAGATGAAGTAATAGCTCTAGCAGTGAATTTTGACCTGGCCTTGGCGAGATTTCCCATGAATGGAATAACTGAGGCAGCAAGAGAAATCCATTAAGAAAAAGTCTTTTTTGAAGAATAAGGTTTAAGGAAATTTGCAACTGAAAATGTCAATGGTTTGTTTTCATTTACATAAATATATGATTGCCTATGTCATAAGTGATAACTTGATAAAGATGTCTCTTGTTAAAAAAAGTCTGTTTTGACACAAATAAAATTGTCCTCATAAGAGAAACAGCTGATATGACTTCCTAAATGGCTTAGTGCTGTCTTAACAAAATCAAAGCTGTTTATGACCATCTAACATCTAATAAATAAAGGAATCGTTCTCTTTGTTTTAAGGATTGGGTAAAGGGGATGACAAATGAATGGAATTGGCATGAAACTCTGGAGCACAACAATCCAAGCTGCTTGTTCAGAGTAGAGGCGAACAAGTCCATCTCAGGAGTGCCCTACTGATGGAGTCTCCCATGCTCTCATAGCTAACCTGTAGAAATGATAGGATTTTGTTGATATACCACTTGACTCTGATTTGTTTGGACTCTGGTACTTGCATACAAGAGGTTTTGAAAAGATTGTAGTGCTAGGATAAGAATTTTCATTTCCTTGATTTCATTTACAACTGCTGGCATAAAAGTAGGATTGGTTCTAAAGGAAATTTGTCCATATGGAAAAATTGAAAAGGAGGGGAAGGATCTATGAGACAATAACTCTGAACTTTTTGCAGAAGTCAAAGCTGCCAGCAAAACTGTTTTCCAAGTGCATACTTTCAAAAGAAGCAGAAGAGTCAGTTAAAAGAAACTGAGTTATCTTTTCTAAGACATTCAGGTCTGAGGGGTAGGTTTTCTTGGAGCCTGATATAAAGGATATCTCTCAAGAATTGTTTGAACTGTAACATGAAGAAATAGATGGATCCATAGGTATAAAAAGCAGAGACTGCTGACAAATGGGCTTTACAATAGTACTGTAGTCCAGAATTGAGCAGCTCATACAAGTATGTAAGAATAATAGGGGTACCTATTTGACAAGTGTCCTGTTCTTTCTTTTGGCACCAAAATTGAAAATGTCCTAAATTTGTAAATGTAAGATTTTCTTGTAGCAGATTTTAGTCTAATTCCTGCAAATCTTTTGGGTTTGTAGTACCATGATGGGAATGGACCATATTCCTAAGTCAGGGTATAATAAAAGTTCATGAAATTAGTATTGTTTCAATCCTTTATGTTGGCCAAAAGGGCTCTTTGTGGCACCTGCAATGTGCCCAAAACTAACTTTCTGCAATACCTACTGATTAACATGTACACGTATCATATCTAAATAAGACTGTAGACTAGATCCATTCTTACTACTTATTAAACTGTCAGGTTATCTTTCTCCCACATTGCTCTCATTTCTGCCTGCAATTATTGATATTTTGACTGTCTCTCTACATGAGACACTGCATTCTCTGGGTGTTGCAATTTCAGTGATAAATTCTACTTTGTCCTTTGCATGGACTATTTCTGGTTCTCTCATCTATTTATGAAATGTTGTGAATGGGAGATCCCATGTGATGCACAATTCATTATTCTTATGCTTTGCTCACATTTGTAATACTTCTCAGCTACTTCTATATTGTAGTGTTTGTATCTACAATGAAGCAGTCTTGCCACATTGCTCCTTTCAGTCTACAGGCCCTATGCCATGAGTATAATACACCTAACTACAAGGAGTGCAAAGGTTCCCAATTCATTAACAAAAGCTACATTTGTCTTTCTCCATGTTCAGTGAACTTTGAAAATCAATGTGTAGGTAGTCGACTATCCTGGGCTGCCATTATTAACATTTCATCCTTTTGTTTCAACTCACCTCTCCTTAACCATTCCTAAGTCATATACTGATCAACATGAGGTTGTTCCAGACCTCTATACTTACTACTATATTTATGGCCTTTCCACATTTCCCTTCATATCTGATTTTTTATATTCTATTGATGTTTGGCACATTCAGTTGTTGTCTGAGTTTTGGCTACTTCTGGCTTGATTTCCATTCCTACTTGACACTGGAATGCTTTTGCTAAACTAAGTAGAGAGATCATCTTAGATTTCATTGCTTGGATCTAAGGTTAACAGTCCAACGGCTGCAGTTCTGTACATATAATCAATTTTGAGAAAGCCCATGCCTCCTCAAGAGCATGAAAATATAATCATGGGATACACTTCTTTTTATATATCATTTGATATGCATGAACCACTTTTCTTTCTGTCCAACTGATCAAGTACCTTTTGAGGCCATTCAATCACACCAAAATTTTAAGCTAGAACAGGAAGAGCAACGTGTTTTATAGCTTGGACTTTATTCATTCTTACTTTGTCTTCTGAGGTATTCATCACTGAGTTTTATCTACATTTGTTCATGGTTTACTGCTGATCCATTACCAGTTCTCAACTGTGTATACATTACTACCTGCTCAATTTCCTTTACTTCACATTCCAGTACCAGATTGATATTTTGAGTCTATATTATATTCTCGAAAGCCAACAATGTCGAATCTAACATTGTCGATATGAGAATATCGAACGCACAGAATCTCAAGTATGTAAATGGAAATCTCCGTAAGAGGAGATTTCCGTTTACTGCAATGTAGTGCAGTCTCAGAGTTGGTATATTTAGGTAGGGGGGGGTGGGAGTGCAGGGGGGCTTGCTCCCCCTGCTTAAACCTGTTAGGGTACTTTTTTTTTTGTCTTTTTATAAGGACGATGTTTGAAGACATTGACCATATGGTGTCGACCATATGTTGTTTGATGTTTTCAAACGTCAATCTTATAATATAGACCCAATATTTTTGGTACTGCAACTTTACTGGTTCAAACATTGCTTTTGCACATTTATCAAGACCAGATGTCATTTTTGTATCATTTGAGAAAGATTTAACCACTCACTGTTGTACCTTCAACTCCTCATCTGATGAACTATACAGTTTGTCATCCACAAAAAAGTAGATGAAGTCCTTAAGCAAGGTGCTTTTTGGGGGGAGCCAAATTGTAACAAAGACCTAATTTAAGTAAACAGATTAATGAGTTAAGGGCAAGACAAAAAGTGACAAAGAATCATCCTGGAATATCCCCCCTTTCAATTTTTATCCCTAGGATAATTTGCTCCTTGTAATGGCTTTATTGCAAAGTGGGTTTTCACAGTTTCATGGTCACTGTACTGTAATCAATGCAGGATGCATCTTGTACATCTGTAAGCACTCCTTTATGCATGCATGTGGGATGTTGTCAAATGCTTTATTGTAATTTATCCATGCCTTACTTGAATTCCTATCCTTTTTTACAATTCCTTGTTAAGGCTTTACTTAGTAACAAGTGATAGTTTGTTTAACATGACTTTCTTTTGTTACCAAGTTGTTCTGTTTTCAAGACTGAGAGTTTTCTAAATGATTACATCAATTCCAGTATAGTTGTGCATCTGAAGGCAAGTTATTGGTCTATAATTTTTAGGATGGTTTACAGGTTCATTGTTAGTTAGGAGTATAATTTTTCCTTTTAATCATACTGGTGTCTGTTAGGGGTGAACATGTAAGTAATTCTTACTCAGGGTTAAATCTTTATAAATATGTTAATACTTTTAGCCAGAAGGCAGGTACTGCATCTAGGCCTGTTTTTGTTTTTTTTTCATTTAGGAGCTTTTCTGAATTTTGTTTCATTGTCTCTGGCTGTTACTTCATCTCATTGAATATCCTGTATATTTTAACTCCTTACTGTTTTAATGTTTCTATCCATTAAGCATCTTTATGTTCCACAGGGTCGTCATAAAGATTTCTCCAAAATGTCCTTCATGGCATGTCTATATCTTTTGCTTTGTTTCCCAGTTTTCTAAATCTTTTTTGGGTTATCAATGAATTGCTTACTTTGCAGTTTTCCTTTTTATGTATCTACATGCCTTTTAAGGTTTTCTGCCTGTGATGACATCTTTAGTGAATTTGCAATAGTTTATCATAGATCCTGTTCTGTTCTAATACTGTACATTGCTCTTACCATTTCTGCTTTTCTAAGTATTTTTGATCTGTTCCCTCTTCTATTTTCTTCTAATAGTGGAACGTTTGTCTTAATTGCTTTATAGTTTTCTCTATTCAATGCTTTCATGATGGCATTTTATTTCTTCCATTTTCCCTTATTACTTTACCTTTCTGGTAAGACTTTGTCATTAATTTCAGTACAGTAATATATCCTATTCTGTTATATTACCTGAATTTTTATTAAAACACATTGACACAGTAATCAAGACTATTATCAGACTTCTAACATTTTGGTTCCATTTATAACAGTGTTGGTGCTTCAACAGGCAGCACACTCACATTTGGTGTAGAAAGCTGTGATCTCTATTCCCACACCAAGCAGATCAATTGCTGACACTGCTCTGCAGCATAAAGTTTGCTGCACTTAAGTGTGCTGACCTTTGGATGAGATCTTAGAGGCCCCCCCTGGGATTCAATAAACTCTGTGCAAGAATAGTGCTATTCCTGCATGGAGTGAACCGTGTCCATTTAGCATTAGCATTAAGCATTAACAGCAGCATGTCTTGCATATTCATGAAGGCATGCTGCTGCTAAGGCTAAATGTACACGAAGAGTACTGAGTGCAGGAGGCGTGTTTAGGTAGTGCACGTGCGTAGGGCACTTTTGAAAAGCATTGCAGTGTCCATGGACACTGAAATAAAATAAAATTGAGTATTTCAGTGTCCATGGACACTGAAATAGATAGGGTAGCAGAAAACAATATAGGGGGTATGTGACAGGTTCTGTTACACACCCCCTGATTGTAAAAGTTCCGTATGGCCATAGCCATCAACTGTACAGGTCTCTGCAGAATGCCCAGATGCCTGCCTCACATACTTCTCACCCTCCTAGAGCAATAAAGCAGTATAAAGCCATAAATAATGGGGGCCAAAGGCACAAAAATAGGGACACTTTTTTAATAGTGCACTGACAAACCCGGAAAGTTGATAGAATAAAATGTTTGCAGTAACACGGATTTTCTGAAGGGTAAAAAGTCTGAAATCCAAATGTCTGTCAGTATGTTCTGACTTAAACCCAGAGTGATTTGCCAATGATTTGCTAGAAAACCTCAGTCATACTTCCTAACTTTGTAAGACCAATAATTAAAATCTGTCCCTATGTGCCCCTTTACAATTTCTCTTACTGTGACTGACAAGAAGTACAGATACATGTAAATAAAGTGAGTTCCTTATTTTTTTCCCCACTGTAAGGTATATTTCAGCATAGCTGAGTGGGTGCGCGCGTTATGGCCCACTGTTCAGCATTGTTGAAACATCCCATAGGAGATAAATAAAATTATACAGCTGAAATCATCATGCTAAGATAGTGCAGTAGTTACAGTCCTGGCTTTGCATGCAGGCTTTCACGGTTCAAGTACCAAAGTAGGCACTTTATTTTTACATGGGAAAGCAGTGTTAAAATTATTATTTTTATTTTAAATTATTTAGTAATTGATATCTGTCAACCAGGGTAGTGTAGCTGGTCTAAAATGTAAGTGTGAGTGGATATAATAAGTGAAATCACCCATGTACACACAAGTGACCCATACAGTATAGTCACACCCCATGGTAATGTAATGAAAGCACATAGAGGGATGTCATGTAAAATAAATCATATACACTTACTAATATGTCAGTAATGATTAATGAAGTCATAACCTGATATTTTTATAAAAGGAAAAGTGAGCAATGGTAAGCAGTGCTCAGCAATGATTGGTTGGTGTAAGCATTGCTGAAATGTGAATGGTAAGCAGCAGTCAGCTTAGGTAACCAGATTCGTGCACCACTAAGCACAGCTCAACATCTACTCCTTTAAGCAGTGCTCAACTTGGCTTAGCAGGTTTGCGCACCACTAAGCTGTGCTTAGCAGTTTCAAAATTGACCAATAGGGCAGATAGCCTAGTATGAACCTATGAACCTATAACCTCAAAAAAGGGCATAGCAAAATAAATTTAAAATGGGTGGCGAAAGCCAAACACATTCTGGCTAGGCTTATAAATGCCCTAGGGCAGATAGCCTAGTATGAACCTATGAACCTATGAATGACAACAAAGGGCAGGAATATGGACTTATTTAAACCATACAGGTGGGAACACAGCCAGTACCTGTTACAATTCAGCCTGTACAGGAACCATAGCTGGCATAGGTGAAGGTTCGCATTTTAGGCTGCAGCGTTGGAGCATCCTGGATCAAGGGTCATGGCTAAACTCCTTGTAAGTAACTGTAATGAATGACTGCTGCAGGGCCAGTACCAGGGCTTTCAGTATAAAGCGGAGGCCTGGGACCATCTCGCCCATGATCTCACCAGTACTACTGGCATCCCCCGAACTGGGTGATCAGGTCTGGCACCATTATGCCAACCTAAAGTGGAGGAAGGGGTCTTGGACCAGTGGATCCAAGATGCTAAGGACAACCATACTCCAGCAGTTTGTAAGTATCACAGATATAGGTGAACCAAATTCTAGCCTGAGGATGTGATAGACAGGTATGTATGTTTGTTTTCCTTCCTTACAGCTGCAGCAGAGAGTGCTAGTAACATTGAAGCCCACGGAGACAGA